>NC_142463.1:92734812-92886327 GCF_049115385.1 Moschus berezovskii | reverse complement strand
TCTGGCTTCCCCGGTGGATCAGTCAGTAAAGAATCTGCAGAAGACCCGAGTTTGATCTCTGGGTTGGGCAGATTCCCCAGAGGACAGAATGGCAACCCACTCCAGTATTCCTGCCTGGGATATTTCATGAACAGAGGAGCTCGGCAGGCTACAGTCCATGAAGAGACAGCCATGACTCAGGAGTTAGGGTGTGCTACCAGCACCTAGTAGGGCCAGACCAGGCATATGTTACACATTTCATAGCGCACAGGACGATCCTCCAACTCCTCCCCTGCAGTTCTCCCACCCACTGGCAGAAATTCAAAGCTCTTTGGAGACTGTGCAGCTTTAGTCCTCTATATGACAGAAGTGCCACGGTTAGTCACTGGCAAGCCAAAATCACCCACTAGGGCACAGGACCACCTGTGGGATGATGCTGAGACTCTCAAGGAGGTGAGTTTACTGCTGCTGCTCCCCCCAACCCCCATCCCATGTAGGCTGAGGGTCAAAAAGCAAGACGGAGGAAAGTATCAGCAAACCAGGAAGAAAAATCCTTCCTCCTGCAGTGTTCCCTCTAGCAACCTCGACTGACAAAACTTAGTAATATGCCAGTTGGCAAAGAAGAAATGTTTCAGGGCACAGTTCCAAGATTACAAACCATTGCGATGAAGGTGGATTTAACAACTGGCACATGTTTTCACAGTTCGTTTTTCATAACTTTAAAGAAATAATAAATCACTTCCCAGGAAAACCAAAGAGAAAATAGGAAGATATACAGTAATCAAAATTGGACCACAAATTTTGACTCAACTTCCATGTAATTTCTAAATAATAATAATTACTACTTTTTTAGCATAAGAAGTTAAAGCTCTTCTTTTAAATTGGGACTATTATTTTTAACTATATACATAAAGATATAAAAACCAAAGACCATAAAGAAATACGCCATGTTTGGTCACAGTTGTCTAAATTGATGGGGTCGCAAAGAGTTGGACACGACTGAGCAACTGAACTGAACTGACCACCTACATGTTTGTATTTTCCCCAATTTTTTTCATGAGTATGTATTACTTTGAAAATTAGGGAAATTTTAAATTTTTGAAGTATAACTGGTCACTAAATATCAATGGATGGGATTAAAGCTGTATAGCCTCTTATGTAACAGGATTCTGAATTCCTTTGAAAGAGCATACATTAGAAGGAAATAATTTCTGCAAAGTAAATCCTGAAGTTTTAGGTTATTTCCTAATAGCTGTGGATTTAGAGAGAATAAATCAAATGTTAATCCTTTCAAATGTTATGAACTATACCAGCAAACTCAGCATTCTAGTAAATGATTTAACAGTACAGTCTGAAATAAAGATAAATAAAATAATCAGTCAGATAAGCAGATCTAATCATGGGTGCCTCTCTGATAAAATTTATAGACTGAGGAGTGCCTGGAGGTAGAACATACTCCCCAAAGTATCAACTGGTCAGCTCCATGTCCTATCTCCTACTGGCTCTTCACTAAAATAAAACACACACACACACACACACACACACACACACAAATGACCATTAACATGGGAATTAGTGCTTATTCTAAAAATCAAAGATTGCAAATTAAAACCACAAACATACCATTTTATGACCATTATGATCACAAGACATTCCAATCATGGAAGGAAATACAGAGCAACAAAACTTTTAAACATTATAGCACACAAGAATTCTTTATACTTATGTTTATATAATCCTTTCTTGTTAGACATATTACAAATATCTTCTTCCACTTGGCTTTTCACTTTCTTTATGGTATCTTCTATACTGCAAGGAGATCCAACCAGTCCATTCTAAGGGAGATCAATCCTGGGTGTTCATTGGAGGGACTGATGCTAAAGCTGAAACTGCAATACTTTGGCCACCTCATGCGACGAGTTGACTCACTGGAAAAGACTCTGATGCTGGGAAAGGTTGGGGGCGGGAGGAGAAGGGGACGACGGAGAATGAGATGGCTGGATGGCATCACCGACTCTGTGGACATGAGTTTGAGTGTACTCCGGGAGTTGGTGATGGACAGGGAGGCCTGGCGTGCTGTGATTCATGGGGTCGCGGAGAGTCGGACACAACTGAGCGACTGAACTGAACTGAACTGGACTGATGGTATCTTCTGACAAACAGAAGTTCTTAATTATAAGGTAACCAAATTTATTGATTTTGTTCCTTTATGATAAACATAAAACTATTCCTGAAAAAAATCCTTCCCTATCCTGAGATCATAAAGACATGCCTCTATATTGAAAAATTCAGAGTCTGTACTGCACATTTAAGTGAAGGGAACAGTATAGGATAGTGTTTAAAAACAGAGACAGCAGAGCCAGACTACCTGGGTTCAAACATGGCTCTGCTACTGTGACTCTAGCCAAAGTACTCAATTTCTCTGTGCTCACCTGTTCGCTCATATGAAAAAGAACGAGATAAAAATAGCACCTACTATTAAAGATAAATGTAGTGATCAAAGAAGTGTGTGTAAAGTGCTAGACAAAGGTCAAGTATATCCTAAGCTGTTTTCATTAAGCCTTTAAACTGTCTGAACTTGATATGTATAAAGTATGAGGAAGAGATCTTATTTCATTTTTTGCCGTATAGATAACCAATTATTCCAGCAATATAGAGTGAATAGTTTACCCTTTTCCCTGTAATGTGCACTGTCACTCTGACATATATTCAGTCCCCATAAAGGTCTATTTCCATTCCTCTCTTCTGCTCCACTGGTCTATTTATCTATCTCTGTGCTGCCACCATACTGTCAAATTACAAATTACTGACAGTAATTATTAAATTACACAGTGTAGACCAAGCCCTGTTCCAATTTATTCTTGTTTCTAGGATAACTCGTCCTTACAAATTTTAACATAAGTTTTCAAATTTCATATTAAAAGCTTTCGGAATTTTGAACAAAGCAACATGAATTTTCAAGTCAATGTGAGAAATTACGTTATTCAGCTTCCCTATCCATAAACATGATCTATTTATGACTTTTTATTTTCATTCAATGAAGTCTAACAGTCTCTGTAAAGGCTGTATGTCTGTTTAACTTATACCTACATGTCTTTTTGTGGAATTATAAATGGTGTCTTCAAAAATTTTTTTCTGGCTTATTTAAATGCTATTCACTTTAGTCATTCCTTTACATCTAGAAATGTAAATAATTTTTCTTCAGATTCCCTGGAATTTTCTATGTAGACAATGCTATCATCTACAAATTTTTTTGCCACAAAATCTATTCAGCCTGACAAGATATTTATTTTTTCCATTGTTTACCTTTAACATTTTTCCATTCTTCTTTAGGTGTTCTCTTATCAACAGCATGTATTAATAGCTATATTCTATTTTCCTTTTCAGTTTGACCTGTGTCTTCTAACTTAAGAACTGAATCCATTAATACTTAACTTGATTACTGATAATCTGGATTTATTTCTACCATTTTGTGCTCTCTTTCTCACATTTTCTGTTTCTTTTTTCTTTGTTGTTATTGTTGTTCATTAAGTCCTGTCCAACTCTTTGTGACCCTGTGGACTGCAGCACGCCAGGCTCCCCTGTCTTCCACTGTCTCCTGGCATCTGCTCAGTTTCATGTCCATTGAGTCAGTGATGCTATCCAACCATCTCATCCTCCGCTGCCCTCTTCTCCTTTTGCCTTCAATCTTTCCAGCATCAGCATCTTTTCCAGTGAGTCAGTTTTTCGCAGCAGTTCAGTTCAGTCGCTCAGTCGTGTCAGGTGGCCAAAATATTCGAGGTTCAGCATCAGTCCCTCTAATGAATATTCAGGATTGATTTCCTTTAGGATTGACTGGTTTGATCTCCTTGCAGTCCAAGGAACTCTCAAGAATCTGCTCCAGCACCACAACTCAAAAACATCAATTCTTTGGCGCTCAGGCTTCCTTACGGTCCAACTCTCTCATCTGGACATGACTACTGGGAAAATCATAGATTTGATTATATGGACCTTTGTTGGCAAAGTCATCAATTCATTTAAAATTACTTTCTTGAAGTAAGCCAGAAAGAAAAACACCAATACAGTATACTAACGCATATATATGGAATTTAGAAAGATGCAAATGATAACCCTGTATACAAGACAGAAAAAGAGACACAGATGTATAGAACAGTCTTTGGGACTCTGTGGGAGAGGGTGAGGGTGGGATGATTTGGGAGAATGGCATTGAAACATGTATATTATCATATACGAAACGAATCGCCAATTCAGGGTCGATGCATGTTACAGGATGCTCGGGGCTGGTGTGCGGGGATGACCCAGAGGGAGGATAAGCGGAGGAGGGAGGTGGGAGGAGGGTGCAGGAAGGGGAACTCATGTACACTCGGGGTGGATTCATGTCAATGTATGGCAAAACCAACCAATATAATATTGCAAAATAATTAGCCTCCAATAAAAATTTAAAAAATAAATAAAATTAAATTTAAAAAAATAAAAATAAAATGACTTTCTGTTGTCATGCTTTAAAAAAAAAAAATCAAGCATGTTTTATTACTTAAAGATTCAGGCAGTCATACTGTCAAAAAAAAAATTCAGTGAATGCTTTCTTGATTGCTTAACCTGAAATCCAATAGATGTTTTCTTGACTGCTCAACCTAATACCACAGCCATCTTGAGTTTTAAAATATTTTCTGACTTAAAAGAACTGTGTGGAAATTACTTTAGAATACATTCCAATGGAAAAAAATTTCTTTGGAATAAGAATTTAGTAAGTTAGTTCACAGGAGTGGTGATGAAATCAAAGATTTAAATGTGGCAATGTTTGAATTAGAACAATTAGCCACATAACTGGTCTTCTGTGACTACAATTTGGAACTATTTAAAAAAACATGAGATGATTTACTTTAATAGTGTTCTATTCAAATCAGGGCAATTCACTTTCTAGTCATACATCATGCATCATGAGTTACACCAAATTATACAGTAATTCTGTTATAATTATGTCCCCAAACACCTCTTTTCACATTTTAAAGAAATGCCACAAAGCCTAAATGTCATATATTACTTTGTATAATATTACTTGGCCATTTTAACAACAACAACAAAAAGTCAGTTTGAAGTAGTAGAGGGCCTAGCTTATGAACAAATACAATGGCTCCACATCTGATCGAAGAGTTTGAAGTATATTTTCTCCATCTATTTATTCAAATATTTGAATGCCAAACTGTACTTAGCACTAGAAATAGTATACAGAAGTGAGAAATTTCCAATACCAGCAAACTACTCTCACCTCTCCTTTGGGCCTTACACTTTCTTAGGCTCCACTCTCTAATAAAATAAGAGGAAATAGGAAATGGTTAATTTTTTTCGTATTCGGTATGATATTTTAGGAGAAGGAAATGGCAACCCACTTCAGTATTCTTGCCTAGAGAATCCTGTGGACAGAGAGGCCTGGTGGGCTGCTGTCCATAGGGTCGCACAGAGTTGGACTTGAGTGACACGACTTAGCATATATTCATGCATTGGAGAAGGAAATTCTTGCCTGGAGAATCCCAGGGACAGAGGAGCCTGGTGGGCTGTCATCTATGGGGTCGCAGAGTCGGACACGATTGAAGCAACTTAGCAGCAGCAGCAGCATGATATTTTAAAATTATACCTCATCTGTGACTTGAATAACTGATATTCACAATGATCTTGAAAAGCCCACATCACCTCAAATGCTTTATAATTTTGCAGAGGTGCAGATAATGAATTGGCAGGAACAGCAATGCTGATGCTTCAGAACTAGTTGCTTAGCTAGGAAAGACCAAAGCAACTAACTTGCCAACCTCCACACCTTAATATGCTTTGTTTCTCTTGTTATCACATATGCAGAGGACATTTAGAACAGCAGTAACTACGGAAAAAATGCTAATGGAAGTTGACGAGGTGATTCTAAAATGTATATGGATTTTAAATATAAAGGATTTATAGGATTTATATATTAATTTAAAGATTAATAATAGCCAAGAATAAAGTTGGAAGACTTTGTACCACCAGATATCAAGACTTATTTGGAGAAGGGAATGGCAACCCAGTCCAGTATTCCTGCCTAGAAAATTCCACGGACAGAGCAGCCTGGAGGGCTACAGTCCATGGAGTCCTAAAGAGTTGGACTGGAGGAGGAAACAGCAACCCACTCCAGTATTCTTGCCTGGAGAATCCCATGGACAGAGGAGCCTGGCAGGCTACAGTCTATGGGGTCACAAGAGTTGGACACAACTAAGTGACTAAGCACAGCACAGCACATCAAGACTTAGCACACAGTTATAGTAATTAAGACAATACATAACTGGAGCAAGGACAGACAACAGAACAACAGAATAGACACTGTCCAATTCAAGTAGCCACCAGACACATATGACTATTGAGCACCTGTAATGTGGTTAGTGCAATTCAGGAATTAAATTTTTAATTTCTCTTATGTGAATGAAGTTAAATTCAAGAACTAACAACTGACTCAGTTACTGGACAACTTTTAAGCACGGCTTGGACCAACTGAAGTATGTGAAGCTACTTTTTCAATTGCAAATTTTCTGAAACCTAAACAAATATCAACTTTGTGCCTGAATTAGATCTGCTTTAAATTTAAAAATTATCTCAGATATCAAAGATATAGTACCAAAAAATGTAAGATACCTCAATAACTTAAATTTATTACTTATCAATATTTTTGTATATTTGATTAAATAAAATATATTGTAAAAATAAATCTCATTAGTTTCTTTTTGCCTTTTTTAATGTGGCTATTAGACAATTTATAGTTACACATATGGCTCACATTTGTGACTTAAATTATACGTCTATTATCAGCTCTGGTATAATGTGTCCAGAAAAAGACTCACTTTTAGATACCTGATTTTTTTTTTAAACATTTATTTATTTGGTTACACTGGGTCTCAGTTGTGGCACGTGGGATCTAGTTCCCTGACCAGGGATTGAACCTGGGCCCACTGTATTGGGAGAGTGGAGTCTTAGCCACTGGACACCAGTGAAGTCCCAAGATATCAGATTTACAAGAAAAATTATATTGCAAGTGTGGTGAGGAAAAGATGGTCTTTTGAATAGAGTTGAGTGAACTGAATATCCGTACAAAGAAAAAAAAAAGGAATCTTGAGCCTTTGCATAATAAACAAATATCAATTTCAGCTGGACTATACATCTAAATGTGAAAATCAAAACTACAAAGCTGTTAGAAGAAGAAAACAAAGATTATCAACCTGGGCTAGGCAAGGATTTCTAAGGATATGAAATGGATTGATCACTTTTAAAAAATGATAAATTGGGCTAAACAAAAATTAAGAACTTCTTCACATCAAAAGAAATGAGTCCTAAGATAATGGGCACTAAGATAATGAAAAGATAAGCCAGAGTTGGAAAAAAGCATTAGACCAGGGCTAATACATGCAAGAGAGATGACTGTGCCACACACACATACACACACACAGAACATATCCATTGCATATACACTAACATCTCAATATTTGACCATTGTATTCCTGTTTCTACTTAAGTTTACCCATTCAAAAAACAAGAATTCTATTTAGCCAATGTGGATTTACTTCAGAAACACATATATATTCAAAGTAAAAGTAACACACATAAAATCGACATTTACATGATCACATAAGGTCATTGCTAGAGTCAATATATAAGAAGTATACACATCCTCAAAAAAAAAAAAATATTAACATAGTTGGGACCTTCAGTCCAGACAAAATGGCTTAGACCAGTTTCTCCCTGCTTCTCTCTAAGTGTAACTGTAAAACCTAAAAATAATGAAGACGACAATCAAAAGATACTCTGGAAGGTAGTAAAAAGAAGGCATATTGGTTTGGGACCCCAAGATGAGAGAAAGGGCATCTTAGATGTCAGGTGCCTCTCACTCAACAGAAGGGTATAACTCAGTCCTGGCACATCCTAATCCCCAACCTAGCATAGAAGGTGGTCAGGCAGGCTCACTCCTCTCCAGGATTCAACAAGAATCTCTCCAACAGTACCAGATAAGCCACCATCAAAAGCAATGGGGCTATGACTGAAAGTCCCACTAAGAAGCAGCAAGCAGGGGAAGCAGTTTCCTTCTCAAAACCTGAGACTTCTCTGATCTACTGAGAGATAATGAGACAGCCAAAGGGCACTGGCAAGACAAATTTCACCACAACAAGTGACCAATCTGGAGAGTATCTTTGGCCCCATGGGCCTGAAACTTTCCTCTTCTATACAGAGACATGAGTTTGCCTAGTACAGGGAAAGTCCTCCCACCTCCTCTAGCAGAACCAGCAGGGACCAGTGGGAAACCCACTGGTACCAGATAAGCAGAACAAAAAAATACCAAAAACACTCTAACCATCACTGGAATCAAAGGCCAGAAGAGGAAGCAAAATGCCATGCTAAACCTTAACAGGATAACTACCCATTAAAACAAAATATTTAAATAGGACTCAAAATACTCAACATAATAAACTAAAAGGTGAGAATGCAATAAAAATAATCACCTGTCATTGCAAAAGCAGAAACATCACAACTGACATGAGAAAAGACAATGAAGTGAAGTGCCATCTATACAAAGGTGAATCAGACGTTGGGATTATATTCATTTGTTCACATTATATATAATAAACAGAACTATCATACACTCTCAGTTCAGTCGCTCAGTAGTGTCCAACTCTGCGACCCCATTGACTGCAGCACATCAGGCTTCCCTGTCCATCACCAAACTCCCAGAGCTTGCTCAAACTCACGTCCGTCAAGTCGGTGATGCCATCCAACCACCTCATCCTCTGTCGTCCCCTTCTCCTCCTGCCTTCAATCTTTCCCAGCATCAGAGTCTTTTCAAATGAGTCACTTCTTTGATCAGGTGGCTAAAGTATTGGAGCTTCAGCTTCAGCGTCAGTCCTTCCAGTGAATATTCAGGACTGATTTCCTTTAGGATTGACTAGTTTGATCTCTGTGCAGTCCAAGGGACTCTCAAGAGTTTTCTCCAACACCACAGTTCAAAAGCATCAATTCTTTTGAACTGGAGAAGGGAATGGCAAACCACTTCAGCATTCTTGCCTTGAAAACCCCATAAACCATACACTCAAGCAATTCCATTTCTGGGTATTTATCTGGAGTAAACAAAACACTAACTCAAAAAGATATATATACCCCTACATTCATTGCAGCATTATTCAAAATAGCCAAGATGTGGGAACAACTTCAGTTCAGTTCAGTTCAGTCACTCAGTCGTGTCCGACTCTTTGCAACTCCATGAATCACAGCACTCCAGGCCTCCCTGTCCATCACCAACTCCCAGAGTTCACTCAAACTCATGTCCACAGAGTCGGTGATGCCATCCAGCCATCTCATTCTCTGTCGTCCCCTCCTCCTCCTGCCCCCAATCCCTCCCAGCATCAGAGTCTTTTCCAGTGAGTCAACTCTTAGCATGAGGTGGCCAAAGTACTGGAGTTTCAGTACTTTAGCATCAGTCCTTCCAATGAACACCCAGGATTGATCTCCTTTAGAATGGACTGGTTGGATCTCCTTGCAGTCCAAGGGACTCTCAAGAGTCTTCTCCAGCACCACAGTTCAAAAGCATCAATTCTTTGGCGATCAGCTTTCTTCACAGTCCAACTCTCACATCCATACATGACCACAGGAAAAACCATAGCCTTGACTAGACGGACCTTGGTTGGCAAAGTAATGTCTCTGCTTTTTAATATGCTATGTAGGTTAGTCATAACTTTCCTTCCAAAGAGTAAGCGTCTTTTAATTTCATGGCTGCAGTCAGCATCCACAGTGATTTTGGAGACCAGAAAAATAAAGTCTGACACTGTTTCCACTGTTTCTCCATCTATTTCCCATGAAGTGATGGGACCAGATGCCATGATCTTATTAGTTTTCTGAATGTTGAGCTTCAAGCCAACTTTTTCACTCTCCTCTTTCACTTTCATCAGGAGGCTTTTGAGTTCCTCTTCACTTTCTGCCACAAGGGTGGTATCATCTGCATATCTGAGATTATTGACATTTCTCCCGGCAATCTTGATTCCAGCCTGTGCTTCTTCCAGCCCAGCATTTCTCATGATGTACTCTGCATATAAGTTAAATAAGCAGGGTGACAATATACAGCCTTGACGTACTCCTTTTCTTATTTGGAACCAGTCTGATGTTCCATGTCCAGTTCTAACTGTTGCTTCCTGACCTGCATATGGGTTTCTCAAGAGGCAGGTCAGGTGGTCTGGTATGCCCATCTTAAATGAGGTTAAAAAAAAAAAGGAGGGGGGGTTTGGGCGGTGGGGCCCTGATCCAATAGGATCAGTGTCCTTATTATAAGAAGAAACACCATCGAGTGTTCCACCCTCTTTCCACCCACAAAGAGGTCATAAGAGCAAACAGCATTTTTTTAAATGAGGTTAAAAAAAAAAAGGAGGGGGGGTTTGGGCGGTGGGGCCCTGATCCAATAGGATCAGTGTCCTTATTATAAGAAGAAACACCATCGAGTGTTCCACCCTCTTTCCACCACAAAGAGGTCATAAGAGCAAACAGCAACAAGGCAGCTGCTTGCAAACTCAAGAGATGTCTTGGAATGAAAGCAGACTGAAAGCAAAAGGATAAGAAAAGTTATACTACACAAACATTAACTTTTTAAAAAGCAATAATGACTATATCCTATCTAATGAAGAGAACTTCAGAGCAACAAAAATATCAAAAGGGATATTAAATAAAAATAGCTATCTACCAGGAAAACATAATTATCCTAAATGTGCATGCACCAAAAAAAAAAAAGAGCTTCAAAATTAGGAAGCAAAACCTGACATCTGAAAAGAGAAACAGAAAAAATCCACAATTATAACTGGAAACTTTAATACCCTACCCTCAGCAACTGACAGCCACCAGAAAGAAAATCAGAAAGGATACAGAAGATCTGAACAACCACAATTAACCAGGATCTAACTGACTAAAGTAAATAGAACACTTCATCCAACAGCGGAATACACATTTTTTTTTCAATGCTAGAACATTCACCTAGAGGCTATACATTCTGACAAATTTTTAAAAATTAAAATCATATACAGTGTGTTCTCTGATCATACAGAATTAAATTCAAATCAATAACAGAAAGACAAAAGAACAATATCTAAACATGTGAAAAATCAAGCAATACATTTGAAATAAATCTATGTGCTAAAGATGAAATCTCAATGGAACTTTTTAAAATATATAAAGCTAAATGAAAATGAAAATACAACATCCCAAAATATGTGGGAAGCAGCTCATGCAGTAGTGACAGGAAAATGTGTAGTACTAAATATTTCCATTAAAAACAACAAGAGGTCTCAAATCAATAATCTTAGTTACCACCTTAAGAAACTAGAAAAAAAAAAATAAACCGAAAGCAAGCAAGCAGAAGGAAGGAAATAAAGATAAAAGCAAAAGTCAGTGACATTGGAAACAGCGAACTGAGAAAATAAAAAGTTAATTCTTCAGGGGAAAAAAAAAAAATCTTTGAACTGAACTTCCACCTGCAAAGAATAATAAAGAGAGAATAACTCATTTCATCTAAATTCTTGAATTTATGAGTATAAAGTTTTTCATAATAGTTCCTGTATCCTTTTAATGGCTGCAGAATCTGTAGTTTTATCCTCTATTTAATTCCTGATATTAATAATTTGTAATTTAATTCTAATAGTAAATAATTCTAATATCAGGAATTGTATTCTAGAAAATGGAAAAGGAAGAAACATTTCCCATCTCATTTTATGAGGTCAGTATTACCTTTTCATTTATGTTCACAATAAATCCTATACATGAATGTTCATATAAGCTTTACTTATGATAGCCAAAAACCGGAATCAGTCCAGATGTTCTTCAACAGGCAAATGGTTAAACAAACTGTGGTACATACAAACCAGGGACTACTACTCAGCAATAAAAAGGAATGAACTATCAATACATACAACAACTTAGATGAATGTCCAGGAAATTATGCTGAATGAAAAAAGTCAGTCCCCAAAAGTTTCAAACTGCATGACTGCATTTATATAACATTTTAAACTATCAAAATTAAATAAATGGAAAATAGTCATGGTTATAGGGTTGGGAAGAGGGAGGGGCCAGAGGAGGTGAGTGTGTTTACAAAAGGGCAATTGGAGGGATCCTAGTGATAGAACTTTCCTCCACCATGTCTATGGTGGTGGATACACAAACCCACACAAATGATAAAATTGTACAGAACTAACTACATACATTTACACACACTAATACAAGTAAAACTGGGATGAGACTGATGGACTGGATCAACACTGAGATCCTTCCCAACTGTGATACTGCACTATAGTTGTACAAGATGCACCATTGGAGAAAGCTGGCGAAGAGGCACATGGGATCTCTATTATTTCTCACAACTATATGTAAATTTACAATTCTCTCAACAAAAATTTTCAATTAATCAAAAAACAGTAATTGCTAAGTTCACTCTCTTACTGACAATAGAAGGGTAAAGAGAGAGTTGGACAGGTGACGTTTCATCTACAGCTATAAAATCAGTTCACATTTATGGTAGGAGGGAAAATTCCAAAACAACAACTTCCTAGGAAGCACACAGTCTGGCAATCAGGCCACCAGACAATCACTAAGCAAGGCCAAATATAAACAGCCAAGGTAGTTACAGGCACTAGAGTATAACAAGAAATCAAGATAGGAGCAGACCAGACACACATCACAAAGCAGAGGACCAGGAGTAATTGCAAAGTCAACTGTCCTTTATATCTGGCTTACTGACCACAGATACTGTCCACTTCTGAGATTTTTCCTAAAATAATCAGAACAGCCTGTGAGATCTATTTAACTACAATTATTGGCATCCATTATTATAGTAACACTACAGTTCCCTGTTTTAAGGTTGGTTAGAGTCTGATGCTAGGAGGGATTGGGGGTAGGAGGAGACGGGGACGACAGAGAATGAGATGGCTGGATGGCATCACCGACTTGATGGACATGAGTTTGAGTGAACTCCGGGAGTTGGTGGTGGACAGGGAGGCCTGGCGTGCTGTGGTTCACGGGGTTGCAAAGAGTTGGACACGACTAAGCGACTGAACTGAACTGAACTTCCTATAAAAGAAAGTGAAAAGTGTTAATCGATCAGTCGTGTCTGACTCTTTGCGACCTCACTGACTGTAGCCCACCAGGCTCCTCTGTCCAGGGGATTTTTCAGGCAAGAATAGTAGAGTGGACTGTCATTTCCTTCTCCAGGGGATTTTCCCAATTCAGGGATCAAACTCAGGTTTCCTGCATTGCAGGAAGCATGTTTGCCATCTGAGTCACCAGGGAAGATCTGGTCACTTCCTATAGGCTGTATATAAATCAAAAAGCCAAGAGTGTTAGTAGTTATATTAAGAGCAAAGTCCAATGCCTAGTACAAACATGACACATAATACTTATTATAGAAGAGAAAGGAGGGAGGGAATAATTCATGAATTAATTAATAAAAGTCTATGGACCCTTGTGGGCTTCCCTGGTGGCTCAGCTGGCAAAGAATCCACCTGCAATGCAGGAGACCTGGGTTCGATCCCTGGGTTGGGAAGATTCCCTGGAGAAAGGAAAGGCTACCGGCTCCAGTATTCTGGCCTGGAGAATTCCATGGACTGTACAGTCCATGGGGTCGCAAAGAGTCAGACACAACTGAGCGACTTTCACTTTCCATGGGCCCTTGTGCCATTAAAAAGACACATTTACAGAAATTTTGCAGCTTCAGAGGGTTCTTGAAGGCCCTAAAATCCAGAATTTACAAAACCTAGCTTTAGATTATGCATCTTGAGAAACCTACTCTAGCAATTTAGGTCATTTGTCTCTTTAGATGGTAAGATAAGAATTTCTCAGAGTCCTTTCCAATGCTGTAATTTACTGATTTATACCCCAGTCACACCCTCAGATGGGATTACCTCTCTTTCCCTATCATATGTAATGGCACAGAACTTTTAACCAAGCATTTGGTTTACCTAACAGGATACCTAGGCATATTTACTGTCCGGGATAGGTCTGAAATGAGCTTCCCTGCTGGTTCAGAGATAAAGAACCATGTGCCAATGTAGGAAACGCAGGTTCAATCCCTGGGTTGGGAAGATCCCCTAGAGAAGGAAATAGCAACCCACTTCAGTGTTCTTGCCTGGGAAGTCCCATGGACAGAGGAGCCTGGTGGGCTACAGTTCATGGGATCAGAAGAGAGTCTCACAGGACTTAGCGATTAAAAACAACAAACTGAGGTCTGAAATATAAGGAGGAAGCTGGGAGAAATATCATTTACCTCAGATATGCAGATGACACTACCCTTATGGCGGAAAGTGAAGAGGAACTCAAAAGCCTCTTGATGAAAGTGAAAGAGGAGAGTGAAAAGGTTGGTTTGAAGCTCAACATTCAGAAAACAAAGATCATGGCATCTGGTCCCATCACTTCATGGGAAATAGATGGAAAACAGTGGAAACAGTGTCAGACTTCGTTTTTGGGGGCTCCAAAATCACTGCAGATGCTGATTGCAGCCATGAAATTAAAAGACGCTTGCTCCTTGGAAGGAAAGTTATGACCAACCTTGATAGTATATTAAAAAGCAGAGACATTACTTTGCCAACCAAGGTCCGTCTAGTCAAGGCTATGGTCTTTCCCGTGGTCATGTATGGATGTGAGAGTTGGACTGTGAAGAAGGCTGATCGCCGAAGAATCGATGCTTTTGAACTGTGGTGTTGGAGAAGACTCTTGAGAGTCCCTTATACTGCAAGGAGATCCAAGCAGTCCATTCTAAAGGAGATCACTCCTGGATGTTCATTGGAGGGACTGATGCTAAAGCTGAAACTGCAATACTTTGGCCACCTCATGCGACGAGTTGACTCACTGGAAAAGAGTCTGATGCTGGGAAAGGTTGGGGGCGGGAGGAGAAGGGGACGACGGAGAATGAGATGGCTGGATGGCATCACTGACTCTGTGGACATGAGTTTGAGTGTACTCCGGGAGTTGGTGATGGACAGGGAGGCCTGGCGTGCTGTGATTCATGGGGTCGCGGAGAGTCGGACACGACTGAGCGACTGAACTGAACTGAACTGAGTGAAACTATGGAAATCTATTGTGGAGTCTTAATACAGTCACAAGATCATTAGATAATAGAAGGCACAATTGCTTCAGGAAAAAAGGTAAATGTCATGACACTGGACTGGTTAGAAACTAGGCTCAGTTTAGCTCAATTTCAGCAAAAACACTCCTCAAAGCAAATGCAGCAGCCCTCCCCTCAAAAGTTTTAATCTATAACACTCATTAAAAATGTATGAAGGAAACGAATTTGGTAAAAAACACATCATGAGATGTCTAAAAGCACAAAAAGCACACCAACTTTTTCAGGTATCCCAATGCAATCTTCACTGACGAGCAGCAAAAAGCTACTCCCCAGTATACACACCTTTATCTTAGATTCGCTGAGCTGCATTATAGCCTTTGGGTGTACCTGAAAGTGAACTACTAGATCTTGCAATTGAAACCATAAAATATTTAGCATGGATAAACTGCCTCTATCTTACTATATGCCTCACCTTGAGTCTTCACATGAGACCAGTGATTTCTAAAAAAATTTTATCCCCTATTAGGAAAACTGAAGAATTAAAAATTCAAACTCTTTTCAATATAACTTTAGGAATGCCATCTATTCTGGGTTTTTTTTTTAGGATGATTTTTTTACCTGATTAGGATGATTTTTTAATAATTGGCATTACTAAAATACGTGAAAACATATTTAATCCACAAGAATTTTTACCAAATAGAGTTGGGTCACTGTCTCAGCAATGAGTTCCTAAATCTATAGCCCTTGTTTTCAATCTCTCTTTTAGGCCTTGTCACAGGGTTGAAAGAGTGACGACAAAGCAATAAAGCAACTAATGGACTCAAAGTTCAATTGCTAAGATAGAGGCCATGTTTCAGACCCAAATGCTGACAGCACTGGACTACACAGAGTCACTCATTCTCAGGGCTAGCTAAAAGCTGTCACTTCAGTCGTGTCCGACTCTGTGCAACCCCATAGA
This sequence comes from Moschus berezovskii, assembly GCF_049115385.1. Lineage (NCBI taxonomy): Eukaryota > Metazoa > Chordata > Mammalia > Artiodactyla > Moschidae > Moschus > Moschus berezovskii. The sequence goes on along the minus strand of NC_142463.1, from coordinate 92,870,293 downwards.
CGGCAGCCCACCAGGTTCCCCCGTCCCTGGGATTCTCCAGGCAGGAACACTGGAGTGGGTTGCCATTTCCTTCTCCAATCTCAGGGCTACCAAAGGTCTAAATCTTGTCTGCTGCTGCTGCTGCTGCTAAGTCACTTCAGTCGTGTCCAACTCTGTGCGACCCCATAGATGGCAACCCATCAGGCTCTCCCATCCCTGGGATTCTCCAGGCAAGAACACTGGAGTGGGTTGCCATTTCCTTCTAGATCCAGCCAAAGCTTAGATTCTACCTGTAACAATTTCTGTATGAGATCTTTCATCTTCTGTTCAACACTGCCAGTGTCTGGGACATGTTGCTTTCTGAGACTGCCCACTCCATCCTCACAGCTCAGTTACAAAGTTCTCTTACAGTGGGTACAAATCTGTCTCTCTGTAATTTCCACCCACAAGTTCTAATTCTATCCCCTGGGACCACACAGAAGAAGCCTAATCCTTCTTCCAGCTTCCACTGTCAGCACTTCAAATATCTGAATACAGTTATTAAGTCTCCCGTGACTGTTGTGGTAGGCTGAATACTGGTTCCCCCAAAGATGCTGGTGTCCTAATCCCCAAAACCTATCAGCTCCTGCTCATGCTCAGCCCTGTCTTTGTGACCCCATGGACTATAGCCCACCAGACTCCTCTGTCCATGGGATTTTTCAGGCAAGTATACTGGAGTGGATTACCATTGCCTCTTCTAAGGGATCTTCCCAACCCAGGGATCAAATCCACATCTCCTGCATCTCTTGCACTGGCAGGTATATTCTTTACCACTGAACCACCTGGAAGCCCAAAATCTACCAGAGAAGAGAGTCTGAAGATGCGATTAAAGATCTTGAGATGGAGAGATTATCTTGAATTATCCTGGTGAATCCAGTGTAACCACAAGGGTCCCTATAAGAGGCAAGAAGGAGGATCAGAGAGAAAGAAGATCTGATGAAGCAGAACTGAAGTGATACACTTCAAAGATGGAGAAAGGGGCCACGGGCCTAGGAATGCAGGCAAACTCTGGAAGCTGAAAAAGGCAAGAAAATAGATTCTTCCATACAGCCTCCAGAAGGAGTGCAGCCATGTGTGCACACACAGACTTATGACCATTAGATCTATTAAGAGTATAAATCTGTTTCTTTATGCCACTGAATTTGTAATCATTTGTTACAGCAACAGAAGGAAACTAACAGAAGGAGACTCATTCTCTTTTCAAACTAAAAGATTTCTTTAACCACTCTTCAAATAACAGTTTCAAGTCTCACCTCAAGACATTCCCAATCTCTATTTTGTCAAAAATCTCATGCTTCCTTTGACCTATCCGTATATCCTATTCTCCTGGCCCAAAATAGCTCTCAACTTTCTCTCCAGCAATGATGTCTAAAGCCACATCCCTCTTGGTCCACTTGCTTTTACCAAGCTCATTCCAAGGGCAACTGCTCAATAAATAAGTTGAAAGTAAACAATCATTCAGAATTCCCAACAGGTCTGATAATCTAGAAGCTTAAAAGGCCTTATTCCTCCTCCTCATTCTCCTGGAGAAGTCACAAATTCTTCCCCATCTATTAAGATTTTAAGAGATTACATAGATGACTTCTCAGTTGAAACATCTAGTCATATAACTCCTTGTTAGTAAAACCACTGCAGAAATTAAAAAGTAAAAGCTCCCTATATTATATGACTAATATTTCCTAATACTGTGCCTCCTAAACTCTACATTTATGTTTAATTATCATACAAATTGTATGCTGCTGCTAAGTTGCTTCAGTCGGGTCCGACTCTTTGTGACCCCATGGACATAGCCCACCAGGTTCCTCTGTCCATAGAATTCTCTGGGCAAGAATACTGGAGAGGGTTGCCATGCCCTCCTCCACTGGATCTTCTAAACCCAGGGATTAAACCCTCATCTCTTATTTCTCATGCATTGGCAAGTGGGTTCTTTACCACTAGCACCACCTGGGAAGCACAAATCGTATAATTTATGATAAAAAGTAGTTAAACAAAAGTACAGTATTAGTTTAGCCAAATGTTTTACAAAATATTTAAATGGCTAAATAATAGCTTTGGGGCTTCCCAAAGGTGGCACAATGGTAAAAAATCCTCCTGCCAATGCAGGAGACACAAGAGACGTGGGTTTGATCCCTGGTTCGGGAAGATCCCTTGGAGAAGGAACTGGCTGCCAACTCCAGTATTCTTGCCTGAAAAACCCCATGGACAGAGGAGCCTGGAAGGCATGGGGTTGCAAAGAGTCAGACATGACTGAGGAACTGAGGACACACACACACATAATAGTTTTATCTGTCAATGTTAACTTCTTCTAGCAAAATAATAATGCACTGCACTGAACACTGTACCTATAGTATAACTTACAAACACAAAGGCTTTTAACACTTCTATTTATGGATGCTAGAATATAGGATGTGATGGTGAAGGTGTGAAATAGAAAGCAGAGGAAAAGTAGGATCACAGCCATTTTAAACAGTCTCAGCATAAAGTGAAAAGAAACTGAATAGTGGAACAAAAGTTAGGGAACAAGGAGAAACTACTCATTATCAGCTATTGCTGGTATATATAAAATTCCCAAAAGGACCGATCAGACAGTGTTATGTGTCCCACCAGGAACCTGTGTAGGGGTGGGGAGCACGGTTTCTAAAAATTCAGCCACACAGTATTTGAATAACTTCTGTTAATTTTAACCAATCTGGAAAGCTACAACTTAGATAAAAACACCCAAAATTCCTTTCTTCTTTTGGCAGAAAACTACTTGAATTATAATTGCTTATTTTGGCTATTAGTATTATTTTTGTTCCTAAAAAACCTACTAACTAAGCATTTAGAAAGCTACCTAAAAACATAATACAGAATAGAATCTAGGAATTAAAACATGCCCTATTTTTTGAAAACACCAAAGGTTTGCTTCAGATTTTCATTATTTGGCCTAGCAACACCTTTACTTAAATACTAGAAAATCTGTAATCATAATAATAATGTTATCTCATTAAGAAAATGATACATCAAATTTCACACAGCAATCGAAATTAGTTAGAAATAGGGAAGAAACTCAAGTCTTAATTATAGCACCTAGTAGCATCATTATTTGAATGCTTCAGTAATGCAAGTTAACTTGGATTGAAACAAGTTACTTTGTAGAACTACTATTATTACTAAATAGTATGTATATTTTTATTTTTATGTAGATATTAAATAGAAAATTCAACTTCTTTAAAAATTATTTTTTGTTCAAGTTTCAGAGGAAAGCAATGAATTAATCAATTCCCTTCAAAAAGTTTTGTTTAATTCCCAACAAAATGTATAACTCATTTAACTCAGTTTTTCAAGAATCATTGGGACTTAAAACATCACTTTTAGATATTTACTTGAGGTCAGAATAGATTATGGAAAAGTAATCAGAGGCAGTAATTCACCAATGTACAAGGATACACATGAAAACCAGCCTTCTGCATAAATTAGCCTTCTGACAAAAGATACAACAGAGATGCCTAATTATACTTCATACTATCATAAGTAGCTAGTGGAAATTAAGGTTTAAAAACAACAATTTAAAAATAAGGCATGTTGTGAATACTAAGATGAAGGCTGTGTATGTGTCAATTTTTTTTTTTTTAATGTGTCAATTTAAAAGCCTACTTTTTTCAGTGGTAGATTAAGGTCAATGTACCCAAAGAGCTCAGCTTTAATACTGAAACATTACCATTCATCAAAGAGGAGATTAAGTTTTTGAGAGTTATATCAGTTATATATATGATGATTTTATATTTGTCAGGTTCGTATATTGAAATACTTTGGCAATTTATTGGTAGTTTATCCCAGGTTTGGTTTTGGTTTTTAATTTACTTACTGACTTGAAATTTAAGACTGATTTAATTTTTTTAAATGGTTGTATAGCCAGGATTACTTCTGCTTTTACACAAGATCCATCTGGCTATCTAAGGGAGGGCTTGAATTCCAGAGATGCAAATTAGAGATGTTTACATATGGAAAAATGGACTATACTTTGAGCAGTTACCTGTGGCAAAACTTCAGGTGTAGAAGACAGAATATAACCAATGACTAACAAGTACGAGCATCCTTACTGGGCCATTTAACTTCCTAGGAAGGGTTAACATCCTGCTACATCCTGATTGTTTATCAAGTATGACAGATAATCCTGTGAAGTAAGGCTGGAGTTTTCCTGTACAGTTAATAATTTAGCAAATAATCCAAAATAATGGATGACCTTTGGAACCAAAAGAGGAAAGAATCTCTTTATAGCAAAAAGATCTGACATTTGTCTAAAACAGAAAATAAAACTCCAAAGATATTGAAATAATATAGTATTCCAAAAAAAAATATCAGTCCCAGAACCAGAAAGATACAACCTGTTATCATGATCCCAAAAAAATGTTCACATTTTTTGAACTGCAAGTAACCCCATGCCTAAGAATGTCATAGCCAAAGTTCAAAATAGTTAAAGAAAAAGTAATTACTGTGACTGCTTCTGGGTGGTAAGTGATTAGCAGTCGTTTTTTGTCCTGATTCTTTAGAATTGTGCTAGGGCTGGGATTCAAATTTAGATCTAGTAACAAAAAACCCAGGCACTAGACCTCTTTGTCAACCCCAGCAAAGGACTGTTACTCAAGGAAGATGAAGCTGACTTACATTTCAATTCTTACAAAGACTCTGGAAAAATATAGGGAACTCCCTCAACTAACTGACTTGGAACAAAATACTGTTACCGAAAGCAATCTGTTAAGCAGACAGACCAGGAAGATAACCCTTACACAAAAGAGGTGGAACTGTCTGAGAAATGTGGTGACAAAATGGAGCTAGGAACCACAGATACCTCCCTTACACTTTCTGGATTCAGTTAAATTTGGCAGAATAAGTTTTGCTGTTGTTCAGTCACAAAGTCGTGTCTGACTCTGTGACCCCATGGACACCAAGAGTCCTCTGTCCATAGGACTGCCCAGACAAGAATACTGGAGTGGGATGCCATTCTCTTCTCCAGGGGATCTTCCTGACCCAGGGATCAAACCTGAGTCTCCTGCATTGGCAGGTGGATTCTTTACCACTGAGCCACCAGGTAAGCCCAGAATAAGTTTAATAGGGTAATCTGAGGAAAAGTTCTTACAGCATCACTTGAAATTTTCTTATTCTGAGTCATGTAGGAGGTTAAGGGGGAAATATCCCTGAGTGGGTTCAGCAATCACATCAGTTTAGTAAAACTGAGTATAGAACAGGTTAATCAGATAACTTTCCTAACACCTGTTATATAATGGAAGAATGCCAAGCAGTGGGGAGTGCCAACCAAGGAGAAGATGCTGAGACCAGACAGTCAGGAGACAGTGTACAAACACTGGAAAGCAACACTAAGAGTGTAAAAATGAGGATGGGATAAGAGAAGAAAAAGGGAGGGAGAGGGGGTTACCAAATGTTAACTCGACTTTATAATCTTACCTGTGTCTAGCCCTAAGCTCTACCTCTCCCTAATACAAATGACGCTGTTAATGAAGTCTTATCCCAGACATCCTACTTGAGTTTGATGAAACTGGTACTAATCATGACCAAATTATCCCGCCTTCCTGTGTTACATATACTGGGAATAAGTTAGAGATATCAAAGAAAAAATTCATATGATAATTTCATAGTTTATACAACCATGTCTATATTGTTTATGGAGAACTATATAGAAAGCAATGTTACATCTTTCTCTTACTGCACTTTGTTTTCAAAGCTTAAGTGGAAAAAAAAAAAGACACATAACTTGCTTAATTCAACAGGGTAAACTCATTTTCTGTTCATGCCATGGTTTTTTTAAGAGGAAAGGTTTTAGAAAGTCAATTCCAAGCTTTACATGTATCCCAAATAAGTTCAAACTGCTATCAATTTTGGCTTCTTTTTCCCCCCTATACTTTCCTAATTCATACTAACAAAGAGTTAAATTCCACTCATTTCTCTTTTTCAAATCTGGGAGAGTGAACTATGTATTCCTCTGGAACCTTTCCATCAAGATAAACCTCGTCAAAGGTACAGAGTTGCCTTCCAGGCTACAAAGTGCTTCATTGATTAATGTGAATTTGAACATTTTCTCAACATTGGTAATAGACCAATTCTATCATCATAGCCTGCTGGGTGGAGTCTAAATTACTGGACTAAAGAGCTGTTAAAATTAATAATGTATAATGGCAGAGTACAGAACTACTTAAGTATCCTGGGGTTTTGTAAAGCACAGGAATAAAAATGGCCATAGATTAATCCTAGAAAAATCTCTGAAGGAAATAATCTTAGCATTTGATTTAGAACAAGTGTGGCAAATACTTCAGTTTGGCTATAATGGAGTATCCACAGAGGGTATTAACAAAATAAGTTAGGAAAGAATTTGCAAAGAGTAGAGAGAAAGAAGTTGGAGGATATTAAATGTCAGGACAGAGACAAACCACAGCAAGGAAAGAACACAATGCTCTCTTGGGTTAACTTCCTTAAAATCCAAGTGACCGGAAGTCAATAAATAGTGAATATGTTTATTTGACAAGAAAGCAGAAAAATAACATCAATATAAAATATAATTAGTTTGACTTTTAAGGACAAACACACCTCATATTTCAGTACCAATTTCAAATATTATTTACTTCCAGCTTACTTAATTGATAACCAAGCTAGTTAACACTATCAGACAAAAACTAAAACGAATTCCTTAGAAAATATTCTAAGGTATATTCTCACTCCTTAGAAAATAAGCTGCCCATACAAAGCAAATGAAAAACCTGCAGCCTATGTCTATACACATATAACTTTTACCACAGAGCCTAAAAATTTTTCCTAGATTGAATCAGCTTCTTTACCTTTTCAAACTTCAGCTTTTATTACATTTCTACACAAATGTACAGCAAAAGATGGAGAGAGATTTTAGGAAACTGAACCAGAAGTCAAAGGCTAAATTCCTTGAAAGAAAGGAACTGAATCATTCCCTCCCATATCTCAGTCTGGCATGGGGTTTAGTGCATAGTAGGCATGTGAGGAACATTTGCTAATTAAATGCAAAGGCTTGCCAACTAGAGGATTAATGCTTGAAAGAATCCCAAGCTACATTCCTGGACCAAATATTTAAAACTGTTCGCAGTTCAACAACATCATATTGTACTTTCCAACAAGTTCTAGGTCTGTAATCCAATCAAATGCAATAGTAGTACAAACATCCTCTGCATTTTGTCTTTGAAATTTGGGTCCAAGTATTTTTTTCAGCACATAAACTAGTTGGCAGCAAAACTTACCTCATTTCCAAAATTTATTTTTTCTTATAAGTTAAAATATACAATCAAATCATAACCCTAGACTAATGATAACCTGCATGCTAGTTCTAGATCCATCAGGATCTTGAACATACTTTCTACAAGTCTCAGTATTGTCATCTATAAAATGAGGAAAACGGGCATTTAAAAGTTTTCCTTGAAGAAATATATTGATGATTGCAATTTCCTTTGAAAAAAATAAAAAAATACAGTAAGTAATAGGTAGATAAATATATAATTAAGCAAGTAGAGTAAAAAGTTAAGAAAATAATCTAGGTGGTAGATATATCTACTCTACAGAAAAAAATCTGATCAATCCTCTCAAACTCCCATCCTTCTGATACCTCGAGATGGCACCAGTTGCTCAAAACAAAAAATTAGAAGTTATCCTGAATGCCTTTTCCTCCCTCACCTATAATCAATCAGCAAGTCCTATTACTTCCTCCTTCAAAACATCTCAAATCCACGCATTTCTATTTCCCTGTCACTACTCTATAGCAGTCCAAGTCATCGTCATCTATCACCTGAACTAAAAGGTCTCCTTTCTTCCACTCCTGCCTCCTCCCAAATCACAAATGATGACTTTTTGAAATGTACACCAATCATTCCCTAGGTTTACACTTTCCAGACGCACTAAGAATAAATAAACCCAAGCTCCTTACCATGGCTTACAGACCCTCGCTGGGGCCTATCTACCTCTCTGTTCTCATCCCTATCACTATCACCCATTCCTTTACTAGGTGCCAGTCACAGAGGCCTTTCTATTCCAATGGCACACCAAATTCTTACATTAAGCTCCTTTACTTTACAAATTTCTTTAGTTTTTTTTTTCTCAAAATTTTTAAATGGCAGACTCCTTCCTTCTAGTCACTCAGCTTGCCTCCTCAGGGAGGCTCTTCCTGACCACCCAATCTAGACAAGACAATCTCATCATCCGGATCTGTTTTAGAGCAGCAGAGTACCTCACTTATGAGCACAGAATCTGCAGTCACACTGCCTGGTTTCAGAGTCCAGCTCTTTAGTTCTTAATTGTCTACTAATTTTGTGACTTAGCTTTTCTGTGCCTTCATTTGATCATCTATAAAAAAGGAAATAGGGTCACTGGCACATAATAAGAGCTGGTGAAGTTTCTGCTATGGCATTTGTTTTTATTTTTCTTGTTTATTATCTACATTTCATGGGGCTTCCCAGGTGGTGCTAGAAGTAAAGAACCTGCCTGCCAATACAGGAAACGTAAGAGACATGGCTTCGATCCCTGGAGAAGGAAATGGCAACCCACTCCAGTATTCTTGCCTGGAGAATCCCATGGACAGAGGAGCCTGGTGAGCTACAGTCCATGGGGTTGCAAAGAGTTGGAAACAACTGAAGCAACTGAGCACACATCTATATCCCAATGAAATGCTAACCCCGTAAGAGATCTTGTTTGCCTTGTTTATTGTATCTCCAATGTCTAGAACGCTATCAACCTCAAGTAACTTTTAAATATTTGCTAAAAAGTTACTAGATTCTTACATTTGATCATGGTATTACTTCATTTGCCCTCAGTAAACACCTACTTACAATGTAGTTTTTCTTTTGCTTAATTCCAGAAATTATTTGGAAGAAATGAAGATAAAAAGCAATATAAACATGGAATACTAGAGATTGCATTAATTTCTTAATTTGTGATTTTAAAATTCCTCAATTTGATTTTAAAATTCCTCTCACTTAAAAAAAAAAATTAAGTCGTTTAAGAGAAAATGAGCCAGTTTCCTTTTCTTTCCTATGTTACCTAAAGCATTAAAAGATAGGTTGAAAAAACGCTCTCAGTTCCTCCTTTTCCTAACAAAAGTACAATATCTGCATATCACCCTCCTTAGGAAGTTCACGGAAAGGCAAGTTAAACTGGAGTCACAGTGCTGAGTAGAGGGCGGGAGCAGGGAAACTGTTCTAAGGAAGGACATCACCTTCTCTACAATACTGGAGCCCTTGAGCCTTAGGGAATTTATACAATAATAAGCTTTCATTATCTATCATATTAATTGTTGAAAGAATAAAAATTATTTGGCTACCCAAAGAACATGAATCCACAATTTAATATGCTATAAAGATGATAATGTTAATGAACTGAGATGTGTCTTAAACAACAACATGGACATATTCACCATTAAAATATATAGAAAAATACATATATTAATTTCCTAGGGCAGCTGTTACAAAGTACCACCACAAACTAGGTGACTAAAACAACAGAAATTTATTCTTTCATAGTTCTGGAGGCCAGAAGTCCAAAATCAAAGTATGAGCAGGGCCATGCTCTGAGTCTCCAGGTAGAATCCTTCTTTGCCTATTGCTAGTATCTTCTGGTGGCCATCCATCCCAGGCACTTGTCTTATAGCTGAAGCCCTTCAATTTGCCTCCATAGTCACAGGGTATTCTTCCCTCGTGTTCCTGTGTCTCTTCTGTTCTCCAGGGCCTGCCTTACTCAGGAGGATTTCATCTTCACTAATTATGTCCACAAAGACCCTACTTCCAAACTGTAGTGTGCTAGCTGTTAGGACTTCATTGGGGGGCACATAATTCAACATATAACATACACCTAGGTATATACCACATTATTACCTAAAGTTACAAACTTTCAACTTGTCATGATATTATTTATCCTTAAGGTAGACACGTTTATTTCTGAAGTCTGATGCTTAATAAGACGGGCCAATAGCCAATGGGAATTTGCTGTATGTCTCAGGAAACTCAAACAGGGGCTCTGTATCAACCTAAAGGAGTGGGATGGGGAAGGAGATGGGAAGGAGGTTCAAAAGGGAGGGTACATATGTATACCTATGGCTGATTCATGTTGAGGTTTGACAGAAAACAACAAAATCCTGTAAAACAATTAACCTTCAATTAAAAAATAAATTAATTTAAAAAAGAAAGAAGAAGGGAGGGGATATATGTATACCTTTGGCTGGTTCATGTTGAGGTTTGACAGAAAACAACAAAATTCTGTAAAGCAATTATCCTTCAATTAAAAAATAAATAAATAAAAGAAGGGCCATATTCTTTCCGGTTTCAGTTCTCCAGGACTGTGTTATCTATACAGGTGAATTAACAACTTCCTAAGTTTGAGAGATATAATTAGCTCAGTGATCTCAAATCATAAATACTTTAAACCTGTTATAGGCTAAACAAATGTCATGACTAAAATAATAATGAAATTCCATTAAACTTCACTAAAAATCCATTTGGATTTATTTGGCTAAAAGATGGGCTGGAGGTCATAATTTCTCCTGTCTCTTATTATCTCTATTGATATAATAATTAGTCCTAAACTGTGATATATAAAGTAAATGCACATGTATCAAATCCTGTATTTATTTAATTACATTATTTTTTAAAAAACAAATAAGCAGCAGCAACAACACACAGGTACTCTTGTTCCCCCTGGTGAAAAGATTTCTATAATAACTTGATGTAAAAACCCTGGGCAAGAACTAAGTGGGACACACAGACTACACTCCAGCACAACTGTTCTTTCAGGAAAATCATTCTGAGCAGTAAACTTGTGAATACCTCAGTGAGGCTGTGGTGGTGGTGGTTTAGTCACCAAGTCGTGCCTGACTTGCGACCCCGTGGACTGCAGTCCACCAGGCTCCTCTGTCCATGGGATTCTCCAGGCAAGAATACTGGTGTGGGTTGCCATTTCCTTCTCCAGGGAATCTTCCCACCCAGGCAGATTCATTTTACTGCTGAGTCTACGTTACTGCTTAAAGAGAGGGGTGTCCACAGGAGCACAAAGAAGAGATTCTGATCATGTCCCCTCATCTAGTCAGGCCCTCAGAGTTAGAAAAGGCTCACAGAAGAGCTGTGAGCTTCTAATATAATTTGCACAGATGCTTCTTCTTCAATCATGTGACCATGATGAAGAAAAACTGTATATTAGGAGGTAAAAAGTTTGCAATCTGCAAGAAGAAAATTTACATATTCCCACTTAGTATTTCCAAAACGATAAAATATTTAGATAATATTTACTTACAATAAAAGGGTCCTTAATACATTAAAGGTACTGATGAAATTCCCATATGCATTACAACACTGTGACAGTGGATTAATATGCTACAATTACACAATACTATGGACACCTGAAACAGTGTCAGACTTCGTTTTTTGGGGCTCCAAAATCACTGCGGATGCTGATTGCAGCCATGAAATTAAAAGATGCTTACTCCTTGGAAGGAAAGTTATGACCAACCTAGATAGTATATTAACAAGCAGAGACATTACTTTGCCAACAAAGGTCCGTCTAGTCAAGGCTATGGTTTTTCCAGTGATCATGTATAGATGTGAGAGTTGGACTGTGAAGAAAGCTGACTGCCGAAGAATTGATGCTTTTGAACTGTGGTGCTGGAGAAGACTCTTGAGAGTCCCTTGGACTGCAAGGAGATCCAACCAGTCCATTCTAAAGGAGATCGATCCTGGGTGTTCATTGGAAGGACTGATGCTAAAGCTGAAACTCCAATACTTTGGCCGCCTCATGTGAAGAGTTGACTCACTGGAAAAGACTCTGATGCTGGGAAGGATCGGGGGCGGGAGGAGAAGGGGAACGACAAGAGAATGAGATGGCTGGATGGCATCACCAACTCGATGGACATGAGTTTGAGTGAACTCCAGGAGTTGGTGATGGACAGGGAGGTCTGGCGTGCTGTGATTCATGGGGACGCAAAGAGTCGGTCACGACTGAGCGACTGAACTGAACTGAACTGATGGACACCTGATGCGAAGAGTCAACTCATTAGAAAAGACCCTGATGCTGGGAAAGACTGAGGGCAGGAGAAGGGGACGACAGAGGACAAGATGGTTGGATGGCATCACCAACTCAATGGACATTTGTTTGAGCAAGCTCTGGGAGATGGTGAAGGACAGGGAAGCCTGGCTTCAGTCCAGTGCTGTAGTCCATGGCGTCGCAAAGTCAGACACGACTGAGCAACTGAACAACACAATTTTTTAATTATCCTAAGAGCTTAACTACTGGCCTTTCAAAGATCTATTTCCAACCACTACGTTTTAAATGACTTTTAAAAAGATAGTTTGGTTTACGTAAAAGCAGCTTAATTGAACCTCTAAAACAAGGCTATCAAATAAAAAGTAAAATATTATCTGTCTAAGGCCAGACTTCTGGAATATTTCCAAATCCAGAAATCCGGAAAAATCCAAAACAATCATATACACCCATGTTCTGGGTGTAAAGAGCAGCAAGGACAAACAACAGAAGATAAAGGAATACCACCTTAGGTTTACACCTGACCCTGTGAGACTGGATAATCCACCAGGGAGAAGTTAAGGGGCATTGCAATTGGCTGGCAGGATCTATACAAGGTCGGGTTTTTCTTTGGAAAGCAGAGAAGCATGGGAGAAGCAATCAGAGTTAAGAGAAAAAACTGGAGCAATGAGCAGAGAGCAGCTGATCAAAGGCAGCTCAGCTGAGATTGAAGTGGTGAGCTACAGACACAGACAATTCAGATCCAGAGTGGGCATCTCAGCAGTTCCTGAAGGCACAGGCACAACATGGCCCAGGCCTTAGGCATGGCCCTGAGGCTTAGGCATGCATGCATGCGTGGTCAATCGATAAGCTGTGACCAACTCTTGCGACTCCAAGGACTACAGCCCACCAGGCTCCTCTGTCCATGGGATTCTCCAGGCAAGAATAGTGGCGTGGGCTGCCATTTCCTTCTCCAGGGGATCTTCCCGACCAAGGGACAGAATCTAAGTCTCCTGTGTCTCCTGCATTGGTAGGTGGATTCTTTACCATGAAGCCACCAGGAAAGCCCTGAGGCTTAGGGCACTTAAACAATAACAAGCCGCTCTATGAACAACAACTACAATAGTCTGCGCATTGTATACACATGAAAAATTTTAATATATTTATATGAATATATATATTTATAATAGTCATCCCTTAATGGAGCTTTCAACATTATTCTAATGTAAAACGTACTGGGGGAAAGGGTATGGACCAACCCACCATTCCCCACCCGGGAAATGCTTACGCATCACATACCTCTCTCCTTACCTCCATCCCTATCCCAGGAAACCTGAACCCAAAATTTTAACATTGCTGTCTCCTCCTCCTGAGAAAAAGGCATATAAATGCAATAAAATAAAATTCCAGAGTGTTCTATTAAGGCTGGTAACACAGAAACTCACAATTTTGCATAACTCCAAGACAGGGCAGTAAAACAGGGCTGGATCTCTTGGAGACTGGAGCTGTATGTACAATGAGTCCAGAATGATTCTGGACCTTGGGAAGAGGAGTGTGGGGCCCTTCCCTCCAGTGCTCTGCTATTAACACCAATCAGCCTTACATCATGCGTCATTTTTTTCTGATTACTCATAGTTTCTTCTCCCATAATTTCAGTTTGTATACGGTTCAGCGTGGCCTTTCCAACCTTGACTCTCCCTCCCCACCCCCACAATCAGGAGTGTGTTTGGTAAATGCTAACAATTCCCACCACAGCAGTGTCAACAGTGCAAACAGCTGGGAAGGTAAATGCCATTTTACACACACACACACCATTATATAGTATTTCTGCCATAGAGATAGCATGGATGTAAAGGACGTGGAGAACACAGATAGGAGTAAAATAAAGTGAAATAATTAGGATATGGCATGGAATCTTAAAAAAAAAAAATAGTTGAACTCTAACAGTAGAATGGTGGCTGCCTGGGTCTGGGAGAAGTAGAGAAGTAGGCAGAGATTGGTAAGAAGGTTCAAAGTTTCAGTTATAAGATCAATGAGGTCTGAGGACCTAATGTATAACATGGTGACCAAAGCTGATTAATACTATACTGTATAACTGAAATTTGCTAAGAAAGCAGAATTTAAATATTCTCACCCCCCAAAAAAGGTAAATATGTGAGGTGATGGATGTGTTCATTAACTCAGTTCTGAGAATCCTTTCACATTATACACGCGTATCAAATCATTACAACTGTTTGCCTTAAATATATCACATTTTATTTGTGAATCATACCTCACTGAAGCTGAAAAATCATATGAAAATGATTAATTTTGAGTAGTGCCTGTTTTAAATAAAATTTAGTTAATCATTTTATACAACTTACCTTTTTTAATGGCTGTGGTGGACAACCAATTTAAAAAGTTCCTGAAAATTTAACAATCTTACAAAAAGAATACAGCCCACTCCAGATAATCACTGAAAAACCTCTCAGCTGAGGCTTCAATCCCAACTGAAAATTCTTTCCTTTCTGTCTTAGTTCATATTTCCAGGAAAGAGTCTTACTGGACCCATTTATCTTTTTAAGCCACAGAAATCATATGCTGCTGACCAGCCTCTGAATTAGCTGCTTCAGTCGAGGGCCTTCCCTGGCCTGAATGCCTGAGGCTTGCAGAGGAGGTTGAGATCAAGTGATAGAAAACACAGAAGTCACAGCAGCAGAGACGGCAGGTAGGACAGACACGAGCTAACCTTGTACAGGGGATCACTACAGATGTGAAAAACCCATCAGCCCTAGATCATTCCACCTACGGGCCACTTCAGAAAGAAAAGCTTGCAGAAATGACAGTGAGTTATCAAGGAAGGGTTATATTGTACTTAACATACTACATCTAATAAGATGCATTCAGCATCCACATCCTTCTAGAATGCCTTCCTGAAACACAGAGGTTGGGAAATCAAAAACTACGTTCTCCAGGCTCCTTGACAACTAGTAATCAGGATGAGAATTTGAGTCTACCCTTAAGAGGCACGACACAAAATACAGGAGGCAGCAGTGAGGCAGAGTCCAATCAGCCTATAGCTTGTAGCTGCTTTCAGCTAGCAAAGAAGGTCACAGACATGTCAGTGTCTAGTCTCCAGCTCCGAGGGTGTTGAGGGACAGTGGCAGAAGCAGTAGTGCCAGATTGAGCATTCCCGCTTCTAGTCACTAGTTCACAGGCGTCAAGGAGAAGTTGTCACAGCAGTGCCCAGACACTAAATTTCAAACTTCAAGCACTTTTGATGGCAACAGCCGTGGCTGCTGTGATTCCCCCTGATCACAGCCACAGTGGTATTTTCTTGCTGTGATTTCAGTGGGCAGCCTCCTGATTGCCATTTTCCTGACACTGGCAGAGGTGGCAGCTCCCATTGTGACCTGTTCCAAGGTGTCCTGGAAGTCACATTCTCAGAGGCCTGGCCTGGAGCCCAGCCCTCCAGCTCTCCCAAAGATTCCCCAAGCAATAAATTCCCTGTATTATATCCCTCCGTTTCCTGCACTGAACTCTGGCTAATACTGCAAAGAAGTACATGGGGAATGACTTTATACAGAAAGGTTTTGTTCATGTCTGCGCTCATGCTGTTTTTTCACAGACTCACACAAAGGGCTCAAGGGAGATGACACCATTCCCATCAGTCTCCCCAGAATGGCCACCTCAAGTCCCTTTCTTCAGCGTTGCCTCATATGGATGACACCTTCGCCTCTGCCGTGGCCAGCTCTCCATGACCTGAGACATCTGCTTGCCCAGAACCCAGCAGGAGCACACAGTCCCTCAGTCGTGGCAGTCATGTCAACTCTCATTACAACCAGACGAGCTCAAGGACCCTGAATCCAAAGTGCCCCCACTGGTTCATCCACCACATCCCTGAGTAGTCTCTGGCCCTCAAACTCATCTTCTCCCACTGCTCCCCCTAGTCAGTCAAGGGGAAAACAAGAAATCAAAGCACTGCTGCTGCTGCTGCTAAGTCACTTCAGTCATGTCCGACTCTGTGTGACCCCATAGATGGAAGCCCACCAGGCTCCCCCGTCCCTGGGATTCTCCAGGCAAGAACACTGGAGTGGGTTGCCATTTCCTTCTCCAATGTGTGAAAGTGAAAAGTGAAAGTGAAGTTGCTCAGTCGTGTCCGACTCTTAGCGACCCCACGGACTGCAGCCTACCACTGGCTCTAAATCAGAGGAATTCATCACCCCTCCAAGGAGGGGCAAGGAGAGGCCGGCAACAGCAGTCTACCACACAGCAGCTCCCATTCAGAAGGACTCTCCTGAAAGGACTGTGAAGAATCTTTTTGGTAAGAAAAAGAAAATTTTCAAAACTAAAACAACTAAGGGCAAAAAATACTTAAGTAGTCAGTGGTTACACCAGCTAAGAATTTTCTGACTATTTAAATCTTAACCCTCATAGCTCAGTTGGTAAAGAATCTGCCTGCAATGCAGGCAACCCAGGTTCAATTCCTGGGTCAGGAAGATCCCCTGGAGAAGGGAATGGCTACCCACTCCAGTATTCTTGCCTGGAGAATCCCATGGACAGAGGAGCCTGGGAGGCTCTGGTCCATGGGGTTGCAAGAGTCAGACACGACTTAGCAACTAAATCTGTTAGTCACCAAGTCGCGTCCGACTCTTGAGACTCCATGGACTGTAGCCATGCTCCTCTGTCCATGGGATTCTCCAGGCAAGAATACTGGAGTGGGCTGCCATTTCCTTCTCCAACCACAGCATTATGGAAGGCTAAAATTGCCCTAAAGACCTGAAGCATATAATGAATGCAATTATTTATTATGCTCCAGCTTCCAGATTACCACGGCCTCTAACAACACTCATGCATGCTGATGGCCTAACAAACTGAGTCAGCATGCTATACTTAATTCCAAAAGAATGCAGATTTCATAAAGAGACATAATATGTCAACAAGGTTAATTCTTGTTTCACAAGTTTCTTACAGAAATTCTTCTGCCAGAATCCAAAACAAGAGGAACCTGAGTTCGAGTATCCGCTCTGCCAGCTTCCTGCTCAGCACAGTCACCTGCCATTTCTAAGCCTCAACTTATTTGTCATCAAAGGGTATAGGTTGGATCACTCTGGTTCCTTCCAGTTGAGTGATTTTGAGCCCAAACAGAAAAGAACAGAACAAACACTTGGAGAATAAAAGGTGCCCATACTCCACAGCCAGCTTTAACTGCCTCTTCAAAGGAACCACCTTACTGTGCGGTACTTGAAGGCTGGAAGAAGAGATACTGACTTCAATACCATGAGTAATTCTGTCTAGCTTGGCTAAGAGTCTGCATATTTATTAAAAATTCCTAATTCCAAAATGCACTCTTGCATTGCTCAGACCATTTTCTAGGCTACCTGTTTCCAGATAAGGTTGCTAACACCCACCTTCCCAGAGAGTGAATTTTAGAGTGAGTGAACAGTAAACACACGAACAAGATAACATTTCCAGTATCAAGTATACAATTTTCACAAGTATATTTTATCCTAAAATACCTGGGCTTTTACTTACACCTGCTAAAAATATTCTCTGAGAAAGGTAGCTGGAATTAAGGCTAACCTTTTGTTTGATTAGGAGTTCTTGGGAACAACTTGAACTGTAAAGATTAATCTGCACTGCCACAACTTTGTTTAGTAACAGAACCAAGCAATGAAGCTTTTATTTTAAGGACTTGGCCAGAGTTTTACCGCATTTAACACCCACTCAAACAATTCAGAATTGTGGGGTTTTTCCTTTTAAGAGAGAAAGGGGAAGAGAGATTTTTTTCAGATATAATGAAATACTATTCTATCTGGAATGCAAAGAAGGAAGATTCAAAACTGTGTCAGTTCATAGTCCTCCTTTGAGTCTGGGTGGCCTTCTGCGTGCTAATCTTTCCAAACCTCGGTTTCCTCATGTGTTAAAGGGAGAAGGTAAACCCCAGCTCATGGAGAATAACAACATATGAACTTTTTACAGGAATATACGTCTGCCAACATACACATTCTTATCAATCAAATGAGACAATGTCCTGACATCGGACAGTTATTCAGTAAATGGCAGTTAGTGTTATCATGACAAGTCCCCAGGTTAGAATATTTCTGCTAGACTTAGCAGCAGCAACTAGACTTAGAGCCAGGTTGCCACCAAAGGGAAGTTGAGGTGTCACTTCACTCATCAACATTACACTGAGGTAACTCTAGCTGGCTGCACCAAAACATGCGGCAACTGGGATGGAACCACGCCCCCTGCAGTGAAAGTGAGGATTCTTAGCCAGTGGACCACCAGGCAAGTTCTTAGTAAGCAAATCTAACTCTGTCTAAAGGGAACCAAATCTTTGAGTTAGAATGTACATGCTAATGAAACACTAACATTAGTGAATAGCATTCACTGCTAAAATTAATAATACTTTACAGAATGTTTTTGCCAAAAGCTACAGAAGTGGGTTAAGAGATAGGTTTGTGAGGAAGGTTACATTATTTTAACAGATTTCATGACTTAATCAATCAATATATGGAATTAATATTGGAGAATTCTGTTTGTGACAGGCTTCTGGAGTAGGAGCAGAAATTTTCCAAGTATAGTCTAAAGATACTCCAAGAGGGACATAAGCTACTCTAAAAATCAAAGCCCCTGTGATGATTCTTATTGACAAATCACACCCAATTCCATGAATGTTTGTTTCTGTGCACAGTGAGTATATTTACCAAAAACCTCCTAACGCTTAACATTCCCTAAAGGTTCAACTACCAAACACTTGACAAAACTGCAAACTCCTACTGTGTGTGTCATACATAAAGTGAAGGATGATTTTTTTCATGGCGAAGTAGAAGACATTAATACAGTAACTAGACCATAAAAATAGTGTGAAAAGATATTCAGAGAATCTGCCCCTCTCTTTCAACCCTCCACCTCTAAGTAACACTGTAAAGGCAGGAAAAAACAGATTGTCAGACTTGATCCAACAAACGCTAGTAACCTTTCTGGTGATTAAACAGATTCACATTTCACTCTTTAAGTAGTGTTTCAAACTTAAGAGTCAGTGAGGTAGCTTCTTTATGTATGACTTCTATGAGATCACGATTACAAAGTATTATTAGGGAGCCCTTGGAAATAACACAATAATAGTTATCTCAATTTATGCTTAAAAAGACCATTGTTTTAAAAGCAAAACATCTTAGAAAGCAATTGGTTTAGAATTTCATTTTCAAAACTGTACAACATTAAGTTTTAAAAACTGCATTAACTGGACTAATAATCATTTTCTCAATGTCAAACACAATGAAATGATCCTCCAAAGTATTCTAGCTACCTAACAACAAGCAGTACTGATTTAGAAAATTTTATTTGGTATAAAAAAAATTCAAAGAAAATGTAAGAAAAACCCAAGCAGCACTTTTAAATTGTGCCCATTTAAGGTATAGGCTTTGTAATTTTTAAAAGAGCCAGCATTTACAAAAAGCAGCTTTTAGATAAAAACATCAAAATTGATATATTTAAGGAAAATATTTGAGTAAAATCAATGCCTCAGTTATGGTCTACAGCCAATATCTGGTCTTTAAAAGGAGAGTTTTATGACAATTGTGTACTGCTGTTGGCTTCAAAATAGGAGAAATTGAATGTTTTAAAAGAGGCCATTTCCTGCAGTGCTGTCCCCCCAGCATCCATCTTTCAAGGAGCTACCCCTCCCTTATCTCTTGGGGTTCTGTCTAGTTATTAATCACACTGTGCTTTCTATACCCACCTGCAAAAGTGGACATGTCACTCAGGCCTGACCAATCATGTTACCCCATGGCCCTGTCCCCACAAGTGGTCTGTGATGGGCACAAAGCCAATCAGACTCTAAGCATGAGATCTGATTTATTACTAGAGTCCAGAAAAAAAAGATGACAAGCATTAAGGACTCTGTTTGACTTGGGGAGTTGAGTGAGAGCCACCTTTCCTCCTACCCAGAGCCAAACTCAGAAAGAAGCCAACCTGGAGGAAAGTCAAGTAACAGTCCTTGAGAACGTGAGTTAAACTCTCACTGTCCATCCAGTACCTGGGTTTTCATGCACATAAGCCAAGACATTTCTTCTTAGCCTCAATTAATCTCAGTATTGTTTCTGTCAAGATTCTCAAAATCCTAACCAATATAGAAACTGACGTAAATTCGAATTTCTTTTTCCCGTTTCTGTGGAAATCTAAGCTACATACCACAAGATATCTGTTACAAACTGATAACCATATCCAAAGAGTAATGTGAGGACTACTTCATTACAGTGGATTTTTTTAAACTGGAATATAGTTATTTTACAACGTGTGTTAGTTTCTGCTGTACAGTAAAGTGAATCAGCAAGATGTATACATATATAGCCCCTCTTTTTTGGATTCTCTTCCCATTTAGGAGGCCAAAAGCACTGAGTAGAGTTCCCTGTACTATACAGGAGGTTCTCATTAGTTGTCTATTTTATACATAGTATCAATAGTGTATATGTGTCAAGCTCAGTCTCCCCATCCATCCCACCACCTCCCTTCCTTCCATGATATCCAGAAATTTGTCTTTAGGTCTGTGCCTCTTTCTGCTTTGCAAATAAGATCATCTATACCATTCTTCTAGGTTCCACATATATGCATTAATATAGAATATTTGTTTTTCTCTTTCTGATTTACTTCACTCTCTATGATAGTCTCTAGGTCCATCCATGTCTCTGCAAAGGGCATAATTTCTTTCCCTTTTATGGCTAAGCAATATTCCACTGTATATATGCACCACGTCTTCTTTATCCATCCCTCTGCTGATGGACATTTAGGTTGCTTCCATGTCCTGGCTATTGTAAACAGTGCTGCAATGAACACTGGCGTGCATGTATCTTTTTTCTCTGGGTATATGCCCAGGAGTGGGATTGCTGGATCATATGGCAGTTCTATTTTTAGTTTTTTAAGAAGCCTCCATACTGTTCCCCATAGTGGCTAGATCAGTTTACATTCTCACCAAAGTGTAAGAGGATTCCCTTTTCTCCATACCCTCTCAGTATTACAGTGGATTTTTTAGAAGTTATTTTCTTTGTTTTTTCCTCTAAGTTTAACATAGTTCTATTTAAGTTCAGAAATAGAGCATTTATTAATAAATGCTTATTTTTTCCTCCCTTTTAGAGTATTTTTATTTTATAAAACTACTTGTTAAATGTCATCATGTATAGTAAAATCCCATTTTTCACAGTCACACGTAATTCCCAATCACAATGAGATACAGAGTAACCTCTCACAAACTTCCCTGAAGCAAGGAAAATAATTATGTGTTTAAAATTCTCTGCAAAAAAAAAAAAAATAGAGCAAAGGGCCTAAGATGCCAGAAAATTTTAATTAAGTAGATCAGTTACTGTTCATATTTCATACCCAAGACGAGAAGAGAAGACTCTAAATAGAATGGATCCTAATTATTAACTCTGAAGCAAAATCTTTCCATTTCCCATTCCATAATATTAAAAACCTAAAGCCCAAATAAATTATAACAGAAAAGTTTAACTCTCTATAATTCTTACTGAGTCTCTCAAACGATATGTCCAGTATGTGTGCGTGTTAGTCGTTCAGTTGTGTCCGACTCTTCGTGACCCTATGGACTGTAGCCCACCAGGCTCATCTGTCCATGGGGTTCTCCAGGCAAGAATACTGGAGTGCATAGTCATTTCCTTCTCCAGGGGATCTTCCCAACCCAGCGATCAAACCCAGTCTCCCATACTTCAGGCAGATTCTTTACCGTCTGAGCCCACCTGGGAAACCCATGTTAATAAAACAACACACAATTTATGAGCATAGTCTCTCCTTTCTCTATTATTTAGAGATATCACAAGTCAAATAATGGTCCTTGAAATGTAGTCCGTGCTCCCCTGGCCACGCCAGGATGTCTGAAACTGGGAATGGGCATCTTACACTTTGGTGAGAACATAAATTGATATAGCCACTATGGGGAACAGTATGGAGGTTCCTTAAAAAACTAAACACAACACACACAGAAACTACTGATAGGGACTATAGTGTAGACCTTTCTGTATCGAACATTGCTGCCCCGTGTTTTGCTCCTCTTCTGCTTCTTACCTACTACTGAGACCATCTCAATTCCACTCAATCAATCCATATCCATCTTTCAAAGCCAGGCTGAGTTCAAAATTCTTCCAAACTCCCTCCCCAACCATCCAAGGCAGAAAATAAGAGCTGGTGGTAAGGACACTAATAAGACATTAAAAAAGAATGAAACCTTCCTTTCACCTCATATATATACATTTAACTTTTATAATTCACTATGCACACCCAGGTAAGGATTTTTCTGAATTAAAAGATAGATTTTTTTTTTAAAAAACATATCTCTTTAATACAAGCAAACTACCTCATCTGTTATTCAACCAAAATAAAGGAACTGATTCTAGCATGACTGGAAAAGTGGCATGTAAGACTCCTCCTAAAAATGAGTATAATACACACACAAGGTATAAAATACACTGTAATATAAACTACAAACTATAGTATAAAATGCACTGCAAACAGAATATAAATGCAATGTCTTTTAAGGGTAATTTACATTTGAGGACTTTGCAAAAGATAATTTTGTTTATATTTGACTTCCCTCTTTTCGTCATGACTTAAAACACTTTCTTGTACTGCAAGGAGATCCAACCAGTCCATTCTAAAGGAGATCAATCCTGGGTGTTCATTGGAAGGACTGATGCTAAAGCTGAAACTCCAATACTTTGGCCACCTCATGAGAAGAGTTGACTCACTGGAAAAGACTCTGATGCTGGGAAAGGTTGGGGGCGAGAGGAGAAGAGGACAACAGAGAATGAGATGGCCGGATGGCATCACCGACTCGATGGACATGAGTTTGAGTGAACTCCGGGAGTTGGTGATGGACAGGGAGGCCTGGCATGCTGTGATTCATGGGGTCGCGGAGAGTCGGAGACAACTGAGCGACTGAACTGAACTGAAACACTTTCTAAGATGCAACTCCACACCACTTTTTAGAACAGCATGCTGGATAGCCAATTAATGACCCCAGTTTCCACCAAAATTCATACTAAAACTTACCTAAAGAGTTTTGTTTAAGTACTGGAAGAAAAGTGGAAAAGGTAAAATCCTTACTACAGGTACTGCTTACCAATGAAACAGGACGCTCACAATAACTTGAGAGCTTCCTAAAGACAGAGACCATTTTTGACTCATTTTTACATTTTATGTTTTTCTATCACCAGTGCTAGCTCACATGGTAGGTTCATCACTAAATGCTTGAGGAGGGTTGAATGCGTGCCAGTAATAGAACTCTTCCTTTTTCTCTTTATAAAGAAAAAGTTCTCACTTTGGGAGAACGCATTCTGAATAATATTTGTTCAAGGAGAAGAAGAGCAATCAACTTGCCTCTCTTTCCATACAACCAAGTCTCTCACACCACCACCCTCGGAGCTACTGAAAATCTTACCTTTAGGAACAGCTTTACATTAACGGCATTCATTCTCTCTACCGAAATGTAGTATTGCAAGAAAACTATTTCTAAAAATTTTAGAAGAGAAATTAATTAACTAATTAAAGGAGACACAGCTCTACTCTTTAATACCCAAACAGCTGTCCTCTGTCAAATCACAATCAACCAAAAACTGTCTTGGAAATTGGTAGAGTTTGAAACTGGCAAAGTTTTAAATTGGCAGGTAATACTGAAGTGGTTCATAAAAATGAAATTCTCCTATAATACACTCCCCAAATACTAAGTGCCCACAAAATTTACAGAGCACTTCAGGGTTATATAGTAAAGACATTATATGAAACTATTCACCCAAGAAGATTATGCACTGACTTCATAAGTCAGATACTTGAACAAATGGAGATTTGTTTTACCATATATATCTACACACCATATGTATATATATATATGTGTGTGTGTGTGTGTGTGTATACACTTACAGAGACCAGGAGGAGGAAAAAATAAATCACTGAAATCTGTCTCTTACAACAAGAGGTTTTATGAAGAGAATCCCAGGATCTCAGAAGAAAAATACAGAATTACGTTGCATAAAACACAATTCTGTTGCATAAAAGTCAGTTTTAGCACTAAACTGCATAAAGTAAAAACCATGTGAAAAGTGAAAGCCAAATGTTAAAGACTTTGTTCTACCACTGTGGTATAAGCCCAATATGAATTGAAGGTACCAATGAATAGAGTTCAGAACCCAAATCCTGAGTTATTAAAACCAACCTGAGACCCAAAAAATTGTTACCAAACTTTCAAAAAGCAGGAATGTTTCAAATTTAAAGTTTATCAAAATTTGATGCTATTTTCCCCAACAAAGGGGCTCCCCAGCCCAGTCTCTTGTTTCTATTATTTTAGAAAAAGTAACAAGAAATTTTTTGTTTTGCAAACTTGGGAGGCTAGCAGTCTCTCTCACACTTCCCTTCTTTAAATTTTACAACCACCTAAACAAAATTCACAGTAAGTCCCAAATTACCCACTAAGCCAAAAAGACTAACAAAGATTCAAAAGTAAAGAGAATAAAGGGGCAGTTATTCACTACCGGCATAACATAAACATCCTTACTTAAAAGCATTTAGTAATGTTTCTTCACTGATGAGAAAAATATTTCTAGGAATGTGCTCATTTTAACAAAATTCTCTTATAAATTGGATGTCTCAAAGAGTCAGTGGTAAAGACTTTTACCTACATTTGATTAGCATTAAACAAGATCTGTTTCAAATTAGCTTTTTTTTCAAACAAACCAAAACACTGCTCATGATTTTCATTTCCAGATATAGTAACTGACAAGGTAGCTGTAATGCACTGTGTGCATGATAATGCAGTAGACAAGGATTTCATGTACTTATTGTATCTGTCAATATATAATTTCTGGAATAAAGTCCACATAATTTACAACCGCTGGGATATGTGTCTAAGGTATATGAAGCAGACATTCCATAAAACTCTGCACGATAATAGACTTGGAAATGGAATTTTTTTAGAATAAAATTAACTACTTCTATCATTAATCAGAATAGAAGTTGTTTAAAAATATACTTTGAAGTAAAATCAAAGAAACTAATCCTGGTCACAGGACAATAAATACCATGAAACAATTCCACTAGAGGTTCAAAGTTCAACTTCCTTTACTACCAGGAAAATACAAAGTTCAAATTCAAATGAAAAGTTATCTCTCTGCAGAAAAATAAATGACAAGGTTGTAGTTATGAAACAGGTGTCGATTTGGGCCAACAATCAGGTGGGGCAAGAGAGTCCTGAATGCTAAATACTACATCAATAGTAAGAATTCAGTAAGAAATTTCCTATTCCTCTTACAAAACTCTCAGATTAGGAACCATATTTTAAAGAATTACTTTCAAATCTCCATTAAAGACTAGAACAGAAGAAAATATATAAAACCCAAGACAAAGCTAAAGACAGACAGTGCCATAAAACCATTGTTAAGTCATCTGGGTGATGGTACTGACTTTGGCTGAGCTCCCTTTAACACCTACTAGATGAAAGGAGAAATCAAGAATGAAACGGCACTGGGTCAGTCATAGCCTACAGTCCGGCTCATTGTCCCACCATGGACTTTGTCAGAAGACAATATGAGGTCACTCCCTACTAATAATACATCTTACAGAAATGGCTGAATCCATGCTTGCATTGTGCTAGTTTCTAAATGGCATGTTATGAACACAGTTTAATAAAGTTAAGGTTAACAAATAAGATTAATAATAAATAATGTAATAAGATTTAATAAAGTTAAATCAAGAGAAGAGACAAGATACACTTTAAAATACCTCATCACATTGAAAAATACATTTCTCACAAAAGGAAGGGGGAAAGACCCCAATGTGAATGGCAAATTTTTAAAAAATTCCCTTACTCTGTATTTTCATACTTCAAGTTTAATCCTAACGGGATAGGATCTTTGTCTCCTCTGGAGATAATATATATGCTGCTTTAATCACACTCAAAGTTTTACAAATAACCTCTTCACGTTCTCAGTTTCTATCTAACGTTTAAAGTCATGTGCTTAAATTACAAAAAGTTGCTATTTTATAGTAAATGTTGTTTTTGTAAAGCCATTTAAGAAAGCAATTTAATACAATGCTAGGGCTTTAACATAAGGCTAGGGCTCCCCAGATGGCTCAGTGGTAAAAGAATCCATCTGCCAATGCAGGAGACACAGGAGACTGGTTCGACCCTGGGTTAGGGAGATCCCCTGGAGGAGAAAATGGCAAACAACTCTAGTATTCTTGCCTGGGAAATCCCATGGACGGAGGAGCCTGGTGGGCTAGAATCCATGGGGTTGCAAAGAGTTGGATGTGATTTAGCAACTAAACAACCACAACAAAGGCTATTAAGGAAATTTTAAAAACGCACTCTTTTTTTAAAAGAAATCAACAACTTGCTTAGAAAGAAGAACATTAATCTCAGATGACATACAGTAGTATCCTTTAGAAATTAATGAAGCAGAGTGTATCTTTAAAAATTAAGTATACTATTTGGAACTTAATCATCAGTGATTACAAAATGTATTATACCCAGTACACTTTATTTTGGCTAAACATTTAAGACAAGACAGTATGCAAGAGGGAAATTTTTTATTACTACAAAAATGTCAGCTACATTCTGGGGTATGTGATTTCTTTAAGTTAATTAACATCACTGAATACATTCTAAACTTTTGAATTATTTTCATAAATTTTATATAAAGGCTGAGAAATGAATAACATGTGGACTAGACTAGACTAATAACAATGGAAGACACAATTTCCCAGTCTTCTAAAAGAATCACAATAACTTGAGATTATAACAACTTCCTCTTCAATCATTTTTTAAACTATTTCAGAAAATAAGTAAAACTTTTATATATACCCCTAATTAAAACAAAACACAAAGCAATAATGCAAATGTTCTCAATATTCCCTGATTCATGATAACAAACTAAACGGCACTTAGACCAATAATACTGTATATATAGTATCTTGCATATTACAGAGAGTGCCTGACTGGCTGAATTACTGTCTCCAAAGCCTTTCCTCTACCTTTCACCAATGGCTCTAGAAGTTTGAATTAAGAATTTTTTTTAACTCAAAAAAATGTAAGATGTTTAAAGTCTGCCAAAGTTTTTTTAATTAACAATAAAAAGAAAATCTCACATAAACCCATAAATTGAAAATGAATGTAATGTAACAGACCATATGAAGAAAATCTTAATTAAGATTGCAGGGACATGTGAGTATGTGTGTGTATACATCCACAATATACACACATATGGATACTGCACCACAAACCATCAGTTTGCATTAAGCCTAACGAATACTAAAAAGATATTCCCAAAGTGAGCTGCTGAGAAAAAAAAGTGAGAGAGACATGTTAAATTTTTCTCCAGAATTTTCCAGCATTTTGCAGTGTAGGGATGGACTGATTTTTTTCCATCGCAAGTCATTATTAAGCAGACCATTATAATTTGATTCACTGTATATTCAGTATAACACACTCAGGAAAAAAATAATAATTTCTAGTAACGTTACAGTCATAATTCTCTCCCCTTCAAATATCTCAGGAAACAAAACCACATTCCACCAATGCTGAAATGACCAGCGATGTTATCGACAACAAATACAATGAGGGCTATTACCTCCTATCAGATTTCACTGTACGCAGTCTGATCGATGCTTTGAAACTGGCAAGTATGCCATAAACGTAACGAGCTTTGCAGTAGATTTTAGTAGCATAAAAGATACCAGGGCAACGGGGGCCTTTGCAACCCACCACTTCAACAAAATTCCGTAAAATCAAAGATTTACAGAAGATTTTACTCCGGGAGGCATCTAGATCCTCCTCCGAAACCCAGACTACTCGGCAGCTCCCTGAAAAAATACACCGTTCTGCCACAGATCGCATAGTGTACACCGTCGGTACACAGCCACCTGAACCACCTGAGCCGACAAGAGTTAGGCTGTCAGCGCCGAGGTGCTGCTAGTGTGCAAGAAACACTGAAGCAGCCAAGCTCTCTCAGGTACACTAGGTGGTAACCTTGGCACCAAGTGCCTTAGTAAGAAAGATCCTTTCCTCTATAAGAAAATGCATTAAGACTGTTCCAAAGAATATGCTACAATCCTGAGGACCTCGTCCACAAAGGAGAACAGAAGAACGCTGGTTTATTCCTCTAGTCAAAAACTGCGGCGGGAGATGGAGCTACGAACTAAGGAAACCGAGCTTCTGGTGGCAATCCTGTGACAGCTAGCAGAGCAGCCCGCCCAAGCCAGAGCTCAGTTTTCCTACCCGCAAAATGGGACTCAGCACCGCCACCCCTCCCCATTGACAGGGAGTCCGGCACACCCTGGAGGTTCAGGATTATCCTGGATGATAAGCGGTGGGGCGGGGCTGCCGCTCCCCAGACGCCCACCCCGCACTCCCCCCACTCCGCGACAGGAAGACAGGGCCGGCGTACCTGGCTTCACAGTCTTGAGACGGATGGGCTCGCGGAAGTGGCGGATGACAGCCAGGGTGTCCCGGTTGGTGAGCCCGCTGACAGGCGTCCCGTTCACCTCCAGCAGCACATCCCCGGGGCTGGGCGCCTTGCCCGAGACGACGCAGCAGGTGCCCCCGCCGGGCTCCTCGCGGAGCCGCCCCAGGTAGGGGAACTCGCCGCGCTCCGCACCTCCCCGGATCTCGGCGCCCAGGTCGCCCGGGGCCCCGGCCCAGGACACCGCGCACTCCTGCACCTTGCTGAGCCAGTGCTTCTTCTTCTTCAACGTCTTCGACATCACGAGCCCCGCTGCACCATGGGGGAGACCCCGCGCGGGCGGCGGGGGCGCCGCGCTGGCCCCCTCTCAGCCTGGGCGCCCCGGGCGGCCCGCGCAGCCCGGCCAGGGGGGCCTCGCCGCCCCGGCGTCCCCCTCGCCGACCACAGCCCGCTGGGGGCCGGGCCGCTCCGAACCCCGCGACGCCCCTCGGACACCTCTCCCGGCGGCGATCTCCGGGTCTGAGCGGGCTCCGCGAGGGCCACCCGGGTCAGGCTGAAGCAAGGAGAAGGGGGCTGTCCCGGGGCGGCTCCGGAGGGGTTTCGGGCGGGGTCACAGCCGACGGCTGGCCCCCAGGCTCCGCGAGGGAGCGGCGGGAAAGGCAGAAGCAGGGGGGCGGGGAGGCGAAGCGCGAGAGCCGGAACCGGGAAAAATCCGTCGGGGGCGCGCAGAGGCGTGCGTAGACCCGTCGCAGGATCGATCGTGGCCGCTGCGGAGCTGGATCGCGGAGACCAACGCCTGCCCAAGCTGCCAGGAAACTGCCGCTTTCAAACCCGCCGCAACCTCCTCCTCCTCCCTCTTCCCTTCCCCCCGCCCTCGCCCATCCCTCATCCAGAGCCCCGCCCCCTCCCGCCGCGCGGCGCCCGGCGCGCTGCCGTCACGGGCCAGGCGCTTGGGAAAGAGCCCAAGCACTCGACACTCTCGCTGGGGATTGGCCCTCGGAGGAAAGGGGGCGGATCCCCGACGAGAACGCTAACCACCGATTGGCTGGTGGAAGTGAAGGAGGCGGGTACTAGGATGACTGAAGTTTAAAGAGGGTGGAAGAAAGTTTGAAGAGTCAGGGAGGGCGAGGAGGAGGGGCTGGGGAGTGGGACCGGCTCCAGAACACAGGGCCGAGAGAGGCCCTCGGTGCGGCGGCCGGAGCAAGGAGAAAACCCAGGGTAGAAGAGCTGCCGAACTCCCCGAGGTGGAGGCATGGCTGGCGGGTTGGGTGGAGTGGGGGCGGAGCCTGGGCGCCTGTCTTCTCGGGGCACTGAGACTAGCTGGGGTACTTTGGAGGGCAAGCGTCGTCCTGAGTCCGAGGACAGAGGTGGCAGAGCCTCGGGGTAGCCAGTTACAGTCGACGACTTAAAGTGAGTCAACATTTCTCGTTCGTTCATTTCTTCAGCAAAAGTTATTATCCTTTGAGGCAGACTCTGGAGTCTGGTTGATGGAAGGTAAAACAGAGTCCTGCATACCGCTTTGTGATCTCAAATTGGACAACCTCTCTGAGCCACAGCATCTTCGGCTGATAAGTGGAGATGATTTTACCCTCCCAAGTTGTTGTACATGAGTTTGAGCAAGCTCCAGGAGTTGGTGATGGACGGGGAAGCCTGGCGTGCTGCAGTCCATGGGGTCGCAAAGAGTCGGACACGACTGAGCGACTGGAGTTGTTGTAATGATTACACGAGGTACCTATAAAATATCAGTATAGTGCCTGGCAGGGAGTAGGTACTTCTTACCATTTAGTTGCTGATGAAGAGGAGGACGACTTTATGTCAGACACTGTGCTAGAATACTGGGGTTCAAGACTGAGGAAAACGGAAGTCCTGTTCTCAAGGAGATCACAGTCTAGTAGGAGAGACTGACAAGACTGCTGGGGGCGGAAGGGGAAGGAGGTGGAGGGGACGGGGGCAGGGCGGGGGTGGGGGAGGAGGAAGATAGGCTATAATGTGGATTAGGAACCAGCTTGCAAACCTGGGCTGGCATCCTGGCATGCTACTTACTTGCTATCTGACCTTGACCAAATCTCAGTTTCAAGTTCACTCACCTGTAAAGGAGGTGGAGAGAGAAATAACGGTGAATAAAGGACATGTTAGGCCCATCTAGCACTAATTTTTCACAACCTCTTCTTAAGCTTTCTCTCCTCCCTGATTTGGCTCACACTCTCCCCTGTCTTTGTATTGAAAACAATCCTATCCATCCTCAGCCCAAATGCCAACTCTTCCAGGTCACCTTGTCCTCAGGTGGAAAGTGTGTCCTCTGAGCTAGGATACTTTCACTTTTGAAGTAAGACATTTTTATAGTCTCCTGTCTTCCTTTAATGGTTGGGGAAAGCCCTTGTTTAAACTATGAATAACTCCACAATCTCACCACATCTCAGATAGACTGGCCTAAGCTTCAACAGCTGCAGTAATTTTGTTCACACCATTATATCAGTCAGGGCCTCCGCAGGAAACAAATGGTACTTTACAAAGATATGGGCAAGGTGTGGGAAACCACAAGGGAAAAATGGAACCCTGAGGCTACAAGCTGCTCCGTCTGTAGAAAGCAAGGTGAAGGAACAGGACCAAAACTCATCACAGAAAGGGCAGCCTGACAGGAGCCTGTGACCTTCAGAGAGGCAGTCAGCCTAAGTAATCACCCAAGGACAAAGCCAGAGGATTTCTTTTTCACTCACCTCTCTCCTCCATCCTCCTGGTACATCCCAATAGACAGATCCAACCAGGAGCCAGAGAGCAGGAGAGCCTTTTGAAAGCCCCTATCAGTCAGTCAGACAGAGAAGAGGAAGCAGCACATCCAGAGAGAAAAAGGGAAAATAACCATCAGAGAGATCATGTGGATTGCTCAAATTTACACAGATCTGAGACATAGCTGGAGTATTTTTTTCTAAACTACTACCTACACTAACAGATTCCTGGATGAAGTCTTAATAATCTCCACTTCATTTATTTTTGCAGCAATTCTGGGAAGACATTTTTTCTTGCCCAGATTGTATCTATCAGGATATCTTTAGCCACAGCGAATGGAGTATCTAACAGTAACTTAAAGCATGGAGTTATTTATTACATCTTTAACATGAGGTTCAAATGAAAGTAGTCTTGGGCTTAGTTCAGCAGCACAATCACATCATTGAGGACCCAAGCTCTTTTTGTACCTGTTCTCTAACATCATATTCATGTTGGGTTTTATCTCCAGGCTTCTCACCTCTAGATTGCAGTGTGGCTGCCATAGCTCCAGACATCACATCTTCAGAGGTCAAGCAGGAAGGGAAGGTTGTACAAGCAGGAAGGGAAGGAAAGGCACTGCTGCTACCATTTTTCTGAAGGAGAAAAATCTTTCCCCAGACTGCCCTCACACCTGCCATAGAATCTTCCTTATTACCCAGAAAATGGTCACATGCCCACTGCAGACCAGTCCCTGACAAGAAAATGGAATTGCCGTGGTTCAGTGACATCATGAGTCACTCTGAGCAAAATAGGGTTCTGTTTCTTGAGGAGAAAGGGGGAATGATTGTTCAGTACATGTCCAACAGTGTCTGCCACATGCCTCAACCACAAATAAGTTATATTGACCCTTAACAGAAAACTGCAGTAATTAGGAGCTTGAGTTCTGGAGTCAGACTGGAAATCTCAGCTTTTCTACTTACTAGCTCTGAGATCTTGAGTAAACTTTGGTCTAACCTTGGTTTCCTCATCCACAAAATAGGTGTAGTAACAGTACTCACCTACCTGAATTGTGAGAACTGAATGGAGCTATTTGAGTCAAGCAAGCACTTAACATATGGTCATATAAACACACACTCAAGTTATTTTCAGTTCAGTCGCTCAGCCATGTCCGACTCTGCGACCCCATGAATCACAGCACGCCAGGCCTTCCTGTCCATCACCACCTCCCGGAGTTCACTCAAACTCATGTCCATCGAGTTGGTGATGCTATCCAGCCACCTCATTCTCTGTCGTCCCCTTCTCCTCCCACCCCCAATCCCTCCCAGCATCAGAGTCTTTTCCAGTGAGTCAACTCGTCGCATGAGGTGGCCAAAGTATTGGAGTTTCAGCTTTAGCATCAGTCCTTCCAATGAACACACAGGATTGATCTCCTTTAGAAGGGACTGGTTGGATCTCCTTGCAGCCCAAGGGAGTCTTCTCCAGCCCCACAGTTCAAAAGCATCAATTCCTCAGCGATCAGCTTTCTTCACAGTCCAACTCTCACATCCATACATAACCACGGGAAAAACCATAGCCTTGACTAGAAGGACCTTGGCTGGCAAAGTAATGTCTCTGCTTTTTAATATGCTGTCTAGGTTGGTCATAACTTTCCTTCCAAGGAGTAAGCGTCTTTTAATTTCATGGCTGCAATCAGCATCTGCAGTGATTTTGGAACCCAAAAAATAAAGTCTGACACTGTTTCCCCATTAGTTTGCGCTACATAGTAATATCTATGACAAGGCCAAAAGCATTGCTAAATCACCTTTATAACTCTCTATTTGATTCACCCCTCTTAAAAAGCTTAGATTCAGTTTTTAAATAGTCTAGAAATAAGCTGCAAACCCCAGTGAATTAATTCTGGTAGGACATTAGTCTGGAAATTACTGCATAATTAAAGAAGTCACATTGCAAATGTCTCTCTCTAAAATGGCACCTAACCAAACAATCAGATCATATCCATATTGATCATTGTTTCCCAAACCTAATGGTTGGCTCAATAGTTGTGATTTCCATTGGGGAATATTATAATCTAAACAATATGGAATCTGGCTTAACAAAAACAAATGATACAGTTGAATATGATGATCTCCAAGGTTTCTTGGGGCTACCTCTATCCATCTAATCTATGGAAACAAACATAGATGTGTGTCAATATGCAGAACTCATGTATTGGGCCCCACAATGGCTGCAGTGGCTCCAAATAACAACATCCAATGACAGGAAGGAAGTGTGTCTCCTTTCCTCATTTCCTTTTAGCAGATCAAGGAAACTTTTCCCCAAAGGCCCCAGCAACAGTTTTCCTCTGTCTCACTAGCTGGACTTGCCCAGATGCCCTTTCCTGAATCAAAGAGGCAAAGGGTAATAAAATACTTTTATCCAGTTTCCCCTTCTAGTGCTCAGAGAGGAATCCAACGTCCTGTAAACTGCATGGCTGCATAATATCTGAACATAGTTTGGCAGGGAAGGGATCACTTAGCAAATCTGAAGAGGAGAGATTGCTTGATTTGCTCCTAATATATATTACATATGGGCTTCCCTAGTGGCTCAGACAGTAAAGAATCTGCCCGACAATGCAGGAGATCTGGGTACCATCCCTGGGTCAGGAAGATCTCCTGGAGAAGGGAATGGCTACCCACTCCAGTGTTCTTGCCTGGAGAATTCTATGGACAGAGGAACCTGGAGGGCTACAGTCCATGGGGTCGCAAAGAGTCAGACACGACTGAGCACACACACACATAGTATACTACATACACTCACATACATGTTTTTTGACAAGGTGGAAAGTTTATTTTGTTGTATAATATTGTTGAGTGTTCCTAATGAAAGTTAAGTATTCCCTAACACTTTCACTTAAGTGGAAAACTTCAGAAGGGCAAGTGTAAATTCCCAAATTCTCTCAAATGCCCCAGGCTTACTTAACTCCACTGTACAGAGATGCATCATATTGAGGTTTGTGTGCCAACAAGTCTAGGGGCATCTCTCCCCTGAGTAGTTCCCCTGGAGCAGTGCATGGCTCTGTGCCAAAGCAAAGCAAGTGTAGGGAGAGCTTTTTACTTACTTTTACATTCTCACTATTTCTTCCACGGAAACCTCAATCTCTAATAACAGTAAATCAAATCATCATATTCAAAGTCATTCTCAAGTATTAAGGTGGCAGAGCATGGGGGAGAAGTGGAGTGTAAAAATAAAAACAAATATTTGCCTTCTACGCAGAATACAGGAACATTTATCCTGCTTTTATTTCCACAGTTGATAATGAAATCATCTTGGATTTTAAAAATTCTGATCCACAAAATCTTTCACTGCCTTAGAAAATGTTCATGCTTACCTGTATTGTGGAAATGATATATGTAATGCAGCCTAAGATTAATAACCTAACTGAACTCAGGATTAATATTCTATTGTATCTTTACATTTTATTAGCATTTTTATTTGCCTAGGCCTGTGGGCTCATTTGTATGCTAATGCTAAAATATGCTCACTTATAAAAGCAATTACATGGAAAATTTTATTTCAGTTAGACAAACTAATTTATTGTCAAAATCTGTATCACTGTTTATACATAAATGTGCATTTTTGCCTGTAGGTGCACT
Organism: Moschus berezovskii; assembly: GCF_049115385.1. Classification (NCBI taxonomy): domain Eukaryota; kingdom Metazoa; phylum Chordata; class Mammalia; order Artiodactyla; family Moschidae; genus Moschus; species Moschus berezovskii. The sequence continues at coordinate 92,835,483 of NC_142463.1, read as the reverse complement.
TGCCTGCAAATGACCAAACGCATCAAGCCCAAAATCATAGAACAATAGGACCATTCAGAACCAAGTGCAGTGCCAACATGCTTTCAAAGAGGTTAGTTAAGCAGTCAGATGTCAGGTTTTCCAGACAAAGCAGGACAAAGAGAACACTGAATGAAAGAGAAAATACCAAAATACCCATCTTTTATCTTTTAGCTTAACTATAACCAACTCAAGACCAGCTTTGCTTTCCCACAGCAGGATGCCATCTCATCCTTCTCCAAAACCAATAGCATGTTGTCTCTGTTTTCGTTTCCCATAGACCTCAAGGTCCTTGAGAACATGGTCCCTTTTTGATTCATTGGTGTATCCTCCATCAAGTTGAGCACTTTGTCTTTAGTGAGCATTCACTTGTTCAAATAACAGAAAGTACCTGTTATGAGCAGGCATTGTTTTAGGTGCTAAGTCGCTTCAGTTGTGTCCAACACTTTGCGACCCCATGGACTATAGCCCTCCAGGCTCTTCTGTCCATGGGATTCTCCGGGCAAGAATACTGGAGTGGGTTGCCATTTCCTTCTCCTGTTTTAGGTGCGGGTTACAGCAATGAACAGGTTTACAAGGTCCCTCCTTTCTTTGGGAAGAAGACAGTGTAGGGGAGGAAAAAGTTTTCCCCAAGCCTCTTAGGGTCCCTAGCTGGGTCCAAAAATTAGATTGGCAAAGACAGATTAATAGGGGAAAAGTATACACCTTTATGTAATATAAGTTGTAGGTGACATGAGAGCCTTCATAAGGAAATGAAGACCAGGAGAAATGGTCACCCTGAGTGTTTTTATGCTACTGACAAAGAGTGGAAAGACCTGGAAAGATATGATAAAGAGGATGAGCTAAGTGTAGCAAACTGAGGGAATTTAGCAAGGCCTGTTCGCCCAGATTCTTCCCCACTATCTGTCCATCTTGGATGTGAGGATGATTCTTTCTTTCCTTCAGGCATAGGGAGAGTACCTCTCACCTGAGGGCCAGACAAGCTGCTTCGGGGATGAAGGACTGGGGGACAGAGAGAACTTCCTGCTTCTGCCAGTGTCTTCAGATTCCTTCAGCTTAAAATAGTCAGTGTATCAAATGGTCATATTTGGGGGTATCATTTCCGGAATCCCATCAACAGCAAACCCAAAACAAGTAAATGATCAAGAGAGTTTCCCGTAGTAAATAGTACTGGTGGTACTTAGTCGATTCGTTGTGTCTGACTTTTTGCAACTTCATGGACTGTAGCACGCCAGGCTGCTCCGTCCATGGGATCTCCCGGGCAAGAATACTGGAGTGGGTTGCCATTCTCTTTTCCAGGGGATCTTCCTTACTCAGGGATCAAACTCGTGTCTCCTGCGTTTCCTGCAGTGGCAGCCAGATTCTTTACCACTAGTACCACCTGGGAAGCCCCTGCCTCTCATAGTAATAGTACTATAGTTAAAAGATGAAATATAAGTGATGGGTGATCAGGAAAGGACAGAGGTTACATTAGATGGAGGTCACAGAGAATGTCTGGCTGAGAAGGTTACAGTTTGCCAAGACCTGAATGACAAGTAAGGGGAAATTAACTGAGGTCCTGAGATCTAAGAATTCCAGGCCAGTTTCAGAGCTTGGGTCTGAAATCGAAGAACAGAGGAGTACTAAGGTGGCTGGAGCCTGGTTACCCAGGAGAGAGTGGTAGGAAAAGAATTCAGAGAGGAATGCTAGAGGCAAGATCACATAGTCCTTTCAGCCAAGGCAAGGACTTTAAAATTTTATTCAGAGCACATTGAGTTTTAAGGAGAGAAGTAGACTGATGGCTCTGATTGCTACAGAAGGAAGGATGGAGGTGACAGGAGAAGCAGGGAAGTCAAAGAGAAACCTGGTATAGGCGCCCCATGATAGATGACCGTGGCATGCAGGGTAGAAACAATGAAGATGAAAATTTGTTGAATGCACTGTGGAAATCAGAAATTATAGTTTTAATTTCCTAGACTGATCACAGTTAAAGAAATATGTTACAATTGTATTTAATAAGAAGCTTTGTGGAATGTAATTGCTTTGTTGAAATGTCCCTTCACAGTAAGATAAGGAGGAAGTTAGAAAATAAAGTGGGAGAAATTCTTAATTAAGTTTAAATTTATACAGGTTCTTTTATTATGTTTATTGAGAAGAGCATCCAGAGAGATGGAATGTTAATTTCAAGGTTTTTGTTTAATCATAGGAAGGTAGCATCCACTCAAAGCATATGATGCTTATGAAACAACATATATTGTTTTTTTTCATCTATTGGGTGTGTTGTTATAAGAAGTGAAATTTGTTTCTTAGCTTAAAAAGGAGCTCACAAACTTGGTTTCAAAAGAGCTTTTCCATCATATAAAAATCTAGGTTCTTTGACTAGTTAGAACTTCAGGCCCTTGAGTCTTATTTTCTCGTTGCAGACTGAAAGCTAATAAACAGTGCCTTCGGTGGATTCCAATACAATGCACTATGTGAAGTTCCCTGTCTTCAACAGAAGGAAAATTCTCATTTACTTGGCTGAGATTAGGTGAAGCGTTTCCAAATGCACACTCCCAAATTTCACAGTAAAAATGATTGGAAACATACCACATGAGCTTAAAATAAACACACCCCATTCAAAAACCGGGTACTGTGGCCTTTCTTATACTTAACAAAAATATAAAATCTCTATTCCCCTTTATTCAAAAAGGAAGAGTAACCTCATTGGATTTGGGGTGAGGGAGGGAAGGACTGAGTTTCAGTTCAGAAGCAGGGCAACATGCTAGATAGTATGGGTTCTGATGAAGTGTTTCTGTGCATAGAACCTAAAGTTAATCTTGGCACATTTAAATATGTAATAGCTGTCTGTTAAGAGAGTATATCTGAAAAGATCTCTTCGCAAGAGAAAAAAATTGTAACTGTGTGGTGATGGGTGTTAATTAGACTTATCGTGGTGCTCATTTTGCAACATATGCATATATGTATATTAAATTATGCTCTACACTTGAAACTTATATAATGCCATGTCGATTATATAATAAACAACTGTCCATTCACAGTTTGATGGGCACAAAGGACAAAGAGAGCAACCGGTTATATCAATAGCAAGCTTTCAGAAGAACTAATACGAAAACTACTTGGTTAATGTTCAAGGTTACCACTTCAGTCTTGTTGTGTTAGAGAATGTTAATAGGTTGAAAATTTCACCTTTGCAAGCTGTTACAGACTGAACAGTGCCCCCCCACCCCAATTCATATGAAGCCTTAACCCCAAATTTGACAGTATTTGGTAACTGGATCTTTAAGGAGGTAATTATGGTTATGTAAAATCATAAGGGTGGGGCTCTAATTCAATAGGATTGGTGGCCTCTTGAGAAGAGAGATTTCCCTCCCACTTGACTCTACTCCAGCTACACTAGCCTTCTTGCAATTCCTTCAACATGACAGAAATGCTCCTGCTTCAGATCTCCCTCTGCCTAAAATGCTTTTCCCCACCAGGGTGTTTTCATGACTCATTCCTTCGCCTCCTCTTGACATTGGCTCAAGTGCCACTTAGGCATGGACTCCACTTGACCTTACTATATAAAAATGTGACATTCCCTCAACTACTAAATCTCCACGCCCTCCTCTCTCTTTTCTTAGTCTACAGCATTTACAACTTTCTGATATACTATATAATTCACTTATTATGTCTCTTATTTTTGTCTGCCTCTGCCCTAAAGTATAAGTTCCATGAGGGCAGGGGTCTTTGTTTTGTTCACTGATTTATTCACAGTGCCTAGAATAGCGCTTAGCTGAATAGTTTGGACTCAAATAATACTTGTTTGCTCAAGTGCTTTCCCTTCAGAGTTCTTTCAGATATATTAACTATGCTCAGTAATTTAATCTTCACAATAATTTTGAATTAATGCAGTCTTTAAAATAATCCTGTGCAGTAGTTGTCATGCATATTCCTATTCAGTAGCGGGTCAGAAAGGTCACTATAGTCATCTGCACATTTTTCAACATTACATGTCAGTCAAAGCAAACACATATTTTCTCCACATCTAGAGTCTTTTCCTCAGAGAAGGCAATGGCAAGCCACTCCAGTACTCTTGCCTAGAAAATCCCATGGATGGAGGAGCCTGATAGGCTGCAGTCCATGGGGTCACTAAGGGTCGGACTCGACTGAGCGACTTCACTTTCACTTTTCACACATTGGAGAAGGAAATGGCAACCCACTCCAGTGTTCTTGCCTGGAGAATCCCAGGGACGGGGAAGCCTGGTGGGCTTCCGTCTGTGGGGTCACACAGAGTCGGACACAACTGAAGTGACTTAGCAGCAGAGTCTTTTCCTATACTGTGGTGATCATTCTAAGAAATTTTCCTGTGGAACAATATGTTAAAATACTCAAATTTAGAAATAGTGGTCTCTAGTGCAACTGCATCAGAATGGTTAAAATGGAAAAAAAACGGACCTTATTAATCGCTAACAAAACAGTAGACACCAGAGAACTCTTATACACTGCTAATGAGAATGTAAATTGGTTCAACCACTCCTGTAAACTGGCAGGTTCTAATAAAGTTAGCAAATGTATACCCTAGGATCCATCAATTCTACTCTTGGGTGTATACCCAACAGAAACAAGTATGTATGTTCTCCAAAAGATCTATACAAAAATTATTCATAATAGCCCTACACTGGAAGCAACCCAAATGTCCATTAAGATTAGAATGGCCACATAAATCTTGGTACACTCTTAGAGTACTATACAGCAATGGGAGCAAAAAGCCTAACACAAAAAAATGGATGAATGTCATAAGCATAATTTTAAGCAAAAGCAAACATACACAAAAGTACACACTATATGATTCCATTGATATGAATTTCAAGAACAGGCACAACCAATACATGGTGATTAAGTTCAGAATAATGACTACCTTTGAGGGAATATTAGCCTAAAGAGGCCAAAAAGGACTTTCTAGGGTCTTGGTAATGTCCTATATCTAGATCTGGGTAGTGTTTTAAAGGCTATGTTTGAGGGGTATGTGTGCTTGGTTGCTCAGTCATGGCCAACTCTTTGCAACCCCATGGACCCCCATGTGACCCCACTGGGCTCCTCCATCCATGGGGATTCTTCAGGCAAGAATACTGGAGTGGGTTGCCAGGCCCTCCTCCAGGGGATCATCTTCCCAACCCAGGGATCAAACCCAGGTCTCCTGCATTGCAGGCGGATCTTTATTGTCTGAGCCACCAGGGAAGCCCTTTAAAGAGTATAAATATATGCATAAATTAATCTAGCTGTATACTTAAGACTATACACTTTATTGCAAGCCATGTGACCAACAAGGGCTTAATTTCCAAAATATACAAACAGCTTATGCAACACAAAAAACCAAACAAGCCAACCAAACACAATGGCAGAAGAGCAAAATAGATATTTGTCCAAAGAAGACATACAGATGGTCAACAGGCACATGAGAAGTTACTCAATATTGCTAATTATTAAAGAAATGCAAATCAAAATTACAATGAGGTACCACCTCATACTAGTCAGAATGGCCATCATTAGGAAGTCTGCAAATAACAAATGCTAAAGAGGGTGTGGAGAAAAAGGGAACCATTCTACCCTGTTGATGGGAATGTAGGTTGGTGCAGCCACTATGGAGGTTCCTTAAAAAACTAAAATTAGAGTTACCATATGATCCTGCAATCCCTTACTCCTGGGCATATATCTGGAGAAAACTATAATTCAAAAAGATACATGCACTCCAATATTTGTAGCAGCACAATTCACAACAGCCAAGACATAGAAGCAACCTCAATGTCCACTGAAATATGAAAGGGTGAAGTTGTAGTAGATATACACAGTGGAATATTACTCAGTCATAAAAAAGAATGAAATAATGCCATTTGGAGGAATATGGTTGGACTAGAGATTAACATACTAAGTCAGACAGAGAAAGATAAATATCATATATCACTTCTATGTGGAATCTAAAAAATAATATAATGAACTTATTTACAAAACAGAAATAGACTCACCATCACAGAAAACAAATGTATGGTTACCAAAGGGGGAAGGGAGAGAGAGGGATAAATTAGGAGTTTGGGATTAGCAGGTACAAACTATGTATAAAATAAACAAGATCCTACTGAATAGCACAGGGAACTATATTTAATATCTTGTAATAAACTACAATGGAAAAGAATCTATGTATACATACGTACAGTTGAATAACTTCTCTGTACACCAGAAACTAACACAGTGTAAATCAACTATACTTCAATTAAAAATTTTTGACTACAAAAATTGTTAAGTATGCATGGCAAAACAATTACCATAAACAAACTTTAAAAATACAGTCCTGGGACAAATATCTACACTATTTATTGACAAAGGCAGATTTCCTTCTTATAAAGGAAGTTCTTATAAATTAATAAGCAAGCTAGGCAAATCGAAATAAGTAGTCCATTGGAAAGACAGGCTAAATTAGATTATAGAAAGATAATAAACTGATTTTATATGAAAAAGTGTCAATTTTCAAACAACAATAAAATTCCATTTTTCTCCTGATGGGCAAAGAACAAAGGTTTGGTAATATGATGTTGCTGAAATTCTATAAATTAGAATATTTTCGTGGGTAATAAATTTCAGTACACTTCCGTTACTAAGACTTTTCAAAGACTTATGTACTAATAAGTATATTGCAGCACTGTATGCTGTGAAAATGTCTACAACAGAGACTGGTTAAATGAATTGTGAAATATACATTCAATAGAATATTGTGCAGAATAAGTTGGAACTTTATCTACTGTTGTGGAAAGCTCCTTAAGATATATTTTTTAAAGATACAGATGTGCTTCCTCCTATTTGGATTAAAAAGGGAGGAATATGATAGATACTTGCACATACTCCTACAGACCTATATCCTCTGGAGGACAGAGTTAAATTAATGGCTGTGGTTGTCTCTAGGCAGTAAGACTGGGAGGGTGAAAGGGAGAAATACTTCTCACCAAATATCCTTTTGCCCTGTGAATTATTATTTTTACAAAGTATATGTATTACTTTAAAAAAAAAAGAAAAATAGAAGTACTATGTTTAAAGAAGAGAAGGAAGTGAAGTGAAAAAGGGAGGTGGGGAGGGAAAGGAGGTAACTGAGGACAAAGAAAAATAATCAAGACCCGCGTTTCTGCCTGCCCCATGTGGCGGAGCCCAATGTCTGACACAGGATGCTGAGTAAATAAAACTCCCAAATCTATTCTACCAATCCTGAATCTCATCCAAGCTCAGATTAACCTTTTAAAACCAGACAACTCAGGCCAAGAGATAATTGGGCCAGGGAATTTTCTGGTTCTTAGAGATAGTCTATTCTAGTAAGAAATTAAAGTTTACCAAGTGCTTACTGACTCTAGATGAGATCAGGGCAAATCAACATTGGTGGAAAAACACTATTATCCCAAAGCAGCACATTACAAATCTGAACTGGGGACAGTCATGTTAGAAGTCACTAGGACAATTCAACAACTCTATGTGTGCCAATTTTGGTGCTTCTAGCAATTTAAATTTTTTAAAAAATGAATAGCTTTACTTTCTGTTTAATTACATTTTAATTAAAAGCTGAAATTGAAAAAAAGAGGTTACTGGGAGACCACCATCTGGCAGAAATGTCATCAGTATTAGTTTTAGAAGAGATTCATGGTTCAACTGATTTCCATATTGGGGATGGCTTGCAGAGAGCATTCCTGCCATGTTTTTCTTGATCTAGGGGGTTAATCTGTACCAAAAGGAAGCTATTTTCATGTGAATTTTAGCAAAGTTTTTATAGAATATTAATAGAGCAATCGGAGAAGGAAATGGCAACCCACTCCAGTACTCTTGCCTGGAAAAGTCCATGGATGGAGGAGCCTGGTGGGCTGCAGTCCATGGGGTCGCAGAGTCGGACATGACTGAACAACTTCACTTTTTTTCTTTCTATAGTTCCTGTTGGAGAAGGAAATGGCAACCCACTCCGGTGTTCTTGCCTGGAGAATCCCATGGATGGAGAGGCCTGGTGGGCTGTAGTCTATGGGGTTGCAAAGAGTCGGACACAACTAAGCAACTCACACACACACACACACACACTACAGCAATAGCCAATGAAAAGAGGTAGTAAAACTTAGAAAATTCTCAGAAATTTATTTTAATGTATTTAGTGTCAGATTCGGAGAAGGCAATGGCAAGCCACTCCAGTACTATTGCCTAGAAAATCTCATGGATGGAGGAGCCTGGTAGGCTGCAGTCCGTGGGGTCGCTAAGGGTCGGACACGACTGAGCGACTTCACTTTCACTTTTCACTTTCCACTTTCACACATTGGAGAAGGAAATGGCAACCCACTCCAGTGTTCTTGCCTGGAGAATCCCAGGGACGGGGGAGCCTGGTGGGCTTCCGTCTATGGGGTCACACAGAGTCGGACACGACTGAAGTGACTTAGCAGCAGCAGCAGCAGTGTCAGATTGGCTGCTATTACTGAAATAGGTCAGACAGAGAGAGAAATAAGTACTGTATAATCTCATTTATATGTGGAATCTTATAAAAACAAAACAAAACTTGAACTCATAGAAACTGAGCAGATTGGTGGTTACAAGAGGTGAGTGAGGGGTCAGGGAAATGAATGAAGGTGGTCAGAGGTATAAACTTCCAGATATAAGACAACTAAGTTCTGGGGATATAATATGCTGGATAGTTACAGTATGGTTAACAATAATATTACATATTTGAAAGTTGCTAGGAGAGTAGATCAAGTTTTTCATCACAAGAAAAAAATTCGTAACTATGTGGGGTGACAGATGTTAAACTTACTGTGGTGATTATTCCACAATATATGCGTATATCAAATCATTATGTTGTACACAAATACAATGTTGTATGTCAATTATCACAATAAAACTAGAAAAAAATTTTTAATGATCTTTTTGCTTAGACAGATCTTTCTGTCACAACCAAAACAGTTTTAGAGCCTTTGCTGATTTAAAAACTATCATATAAAATTCACCTGAGTAAGAGGGAAAACTGGGTTAATTATATGTGTGTATGTGTGTGTATGTACATATGTATATATATGAATGATTTTTTTTGAGGAAGATTTAACAAACAAACCCAGAAACTCAGAATCTACTGGCTATGTCAGCTTGTCCCACATACTTGCCACAATTAATTGTCTCAAAAAGAGACTAAAGACGCTAGGTGCTGAGTATTCTAAAAAAAATCCAACTAATCACTTGGAATATTCCAAGTCTAAGAAATTTACCCAGCCCCTTACTCTCTGCATCAATGATGCACTACACGGAGAGCAGTGACTCTGAGTAGTGACCATGAGACAACAGAAAGCCATAGTTATCTGAGAGCAATACATAGGCTCACAGATTTGTACACCTGGAGAAGTTAAAAATCACTTACTGCCTACTAATGCAGGGAGTTGGACTCGTGCCATTTTCAACACAAAGTAAAATATATATTTTAGACTAATCATTAAGTAACTGAAAAATTAAATACATAAAAACAAGGGTCTTCCAATTCCTCTAGTAACTAAGGCTCTACAAGAGAATTTTACCATGACGGGCTTGCTTAGATATTGGGGAACACAGAAGCTTACACCACCCCTCCTTTTCTCCATCCTATAACTCAGATGAAGGGACAAATATTCTATTTTTTCAAAGTAATCTTTGAGGGATAGCATATGTCTTGCTTTAAGTATTAGGAAACCTGTGCAGGAGAATCCTAGGGACAGCAGAGCCTGGTGGGCTGCCGTCTATGGGGTCGCACAGAGTCGGACACGACTGAAGCAACTTAGCAGCAGTAGAAAGTGGAAGAAACATAGTTACTAGGTTTTTATTTGGATCCTAGTCCTATTCATCCATAGTTGTGTGAGTTGAGAACAAATCAAACTCAAAAAAGAAAAAAAAAAGATGACTTTTAGAAGCTTGGTAAAAAGAAAAAAAAGGACAATATTCATCTATCACGAATAAGAATCTTTCTAGCTGTTAAAAAAAAATTTACTCAAAATAATTGACATACAAGAACTGTTGAAGTTTAGAAACATTGGAATTATATTTTTTCTGACCAAAACTATAACCTCTCCAAGTTGCAAAAGTGCAGTGAATACAGCATAGCTGAACTAAGGACAAGCTTACTCCTAGATCCGAATTCTGGAAGTGCGTGACACCCTGGTCCTTTGGGGAACCTCACACTCCTGTACTCAGCCAATGAGGTCCACTATTGCTTCTTCCAACACCACTTGAGAGAAGAAACAAATACTGCAGAAGTGCTGTGACTCTTAGAGGCAGAGTCTCACCTTAAATTAGTTTTCCAACAATGCCTTTCAGGCTGAGATGCATTCTCTTGATTTCTTTTCATGGATCTCAGCACAATGCTTATATCATAGCTTGGCCTTTTCACAAAAATTAAGCTCTGTGCCGGGACAAGTTGTATCAAGAGTCTTAAACTTTGAAATCCCCAAATAAATTATTTTAAAGGTCTTGAGCACTCGTTCAGATGATAAATCATGACATTTATACACAAACCAATCTGAATTCAAACATAGGGGATCCCGAGGGGCTGGAGTATTGAGGGGTGGAAGGGTCTATGGAGACAATGTAGTAGAAAGAATTCTGGGAAGAATATTGGAAGACCTTGAATGTCAAAGAGGCTTGACTGTCCTTGGTAACTGTGGAAAGTCCTAATGGATTAGAAAGCAGAGTAATAGTATAACCAAAGTGATGCTTTTAGGCCACAGAAGAAATGAGAAATTGAAGAAGAAATTCATTTTTTTAAATTCATGTATGTAGTAAAGATTATTGAGAAGGCATCACAACAAATTAACAGTAATTCAGTAATTATGTGATGGAATTATCAATGCTTTTTATTTTATCCATCTGTTACTTAATTTTATTAATAATACATATGTGTTGCTTTGCATAAAAGAAGGCCTAAATTATGTGATTATACTGAAAAAAGTCAAACAAATAGAAGAAAGAATAGTAAAATGAACCCCATAGTCACCCAAATTAAACAATGATCAAGGTTGTCATATTTGCTCCCTCTCTTTCCTTTTATTCCTGTATCAATATCCTAACCTGGCTGGTTCCTGTGTCTTTCTGACCTGACTCTTTAGTTCCTGTTAGCTTCCTTGCTTTCCAGCACAGCAAAATGTCCAGACTCCTCTTAATTTCCTGCCACAGGTCTGAAATCAGCCTATCTTTCAAGGTGCTCTGTTTCCTTTCAATGGGTGAAAAATTATTTTAAGAAATAAAGGTTAAGCTAACAGTCAATTTTATATAGAAGCAATTCCTGGACCACTGCGGGGGCTACCATCTTGAGACTTGTGGGGAAGATATTAAAAGCAGCATTAAGTAAATGAAAATATGTAAGCGGTCTAAAAATGAATCTGCTTTTTAAAACAAAACAGATCTGTCAGCATTAAAATCTTGCCCTAGTAGGCAAATAGATGGGGAAACAGTGACAGACTTCATTTTCTTGGGCTCTAAAATCACTACAGATGGTGACTGTAGCCTTGAAATTAAAAGATGCTTGCTTCTTGGAAGAAAAGCTATGACAAACCTAGACAGTGTATTAAACACAGGTCCATCTAGTTGAAGCTATGGTTTTTCCAGTAGTCACATATGGATGTGAGAGTTGGCCTACAAAGGAAGCTGAGCGCCAAAGAATTGATGCTTTGGAATTGTGTTGGAGAAGACTCTTGAGAGTCCCTTGGACTGCAAGGAGATCCAACCAGTCCATCCTAAAGGAAGTCAGTCCTGGGTGTTCATTGGAAGGACTGATGCTGAAGCTGAAACTCCAATACTTTGGCCACCTGATGGGAAGAGCTGACTCTTTGGAAAAGACCCTGATGCTGGGAAAGATGAAAGGCAGGAGGAGAAGGGGATGACAGAGAATGAGATAGTTGGGTGGCATCACCGACTCAAAAGACACGAGTCTGAACAAGCTCCGGTGAAGGATGGGGAAGCCTGGTGTGCTGCAGTCCGTGCGGTCTCAAAGAGTCTGACATGACTGAGCAACTGAACAACCACCACCCAGTAGGTAACCCTTCTCCTGAGTATCCTTCTTCAACTTAGGAGATATTCAGGTTCTTTGTGAATATTTTAAGTAAAAATTTCCAGCCAGTTCTTACTGGATAGAACTTAGCCTCTTCTATAATATCACCTTCATTTCATTTTCATACATCTTAGCAAGATGTTAAGTAATAAATAACACCTTCTCCTTTCTGCTTGAGGGACATTTTTGTCCTGTAGTCTAAGCTTAAACAAAGTAGCACTGCTCCCTTCACACCATGGGAGCCAAGATTTTTCTAACCTTTAAAGCAGCGATTCTTAATTTTTTTCTCCCCACTGCACATGAGAAATACTGAACATGTGTGTGTTTAAATAATACCTAAACCATAAGAAGTGTTTACTGAGTACAACAGCACTATTCTCAGTCCTTCCATGCATTAACTCTTCAATTCTGGCAACAACCCTATGAAGTAGGTTTTTAAATTTTTCCCAAGGGGCACTAGTGGTAAAGAATTCGCCTGCCAATGCGGGAGACATAAGAGATGTGGATTGGGATCTCTGGGTTGGGAAGATCCCATGGAGTAGGAATGGTAACCTACTCCAGTATTCCTGCCTAGAACATTCTATGGACAGAGGCGTCCGGTGGGCTACAGTCTATGGGGTTGCAAAGAGTTGGACACGACTGAGACGGTTTCTACTACTCTACTATAGTTGATGTACTCATTTTTATAGATAAAGACCGGAGAAGGCAATGGCACCCCACTCCAGTACTCTTGCCTGGAAAATCCCATGGTCAGAGGAGCCTGGTAGGCTGCAGTCCATGGGGTCGCAAAGAGTCGGACACGACTGAGCGACTTCACTTTCACTTTTCACTTTCATGCATTGGAGAAGGAAATGGCAACCCACACCAGTGTTCTTGCCTGGAGAATCCCAGGGACGGGGGAGCCTGGTGGGCTGCCGTCTATGGGGTCGCACAGAGTCGGACACGACTGAAGCGACTTAGCAGCAGCAGCAGCATAGATAAAGACACCAAAGAGTACAGGGGAATAAGTAAGGATCCCAAGACCGTTCAGCCATCATGTGATGGAGCCAGAATTTGAACTCAGGCAATCTAGTAACAAACTCACTCAGGTTCCCCCCATCCCCCACCACCTCCCTAAACAAATAGAAAATTCCCAAACTTCAAAACCACCACTGGAAAGAAATTACTCTGTTCCAGGGTGAAGTACCAGCGCTTCCCTGGTGGCTAAGTGGTAAAGAGTCCGCCTGCCAATGCAGGAGACACGGGTTCAATCCCTGAGCCGGGAAGATCCCACATGCCTTGAGGGATAACTAAGCCCATGAGCCAGAACTGTTGGGCCTCTGCTCTAAATAGCTTGGCGACCACAACTACTGAAGCCCACGTGCCCTAGAGCCCATGATCCACAACAAGAAAAGCCACCACAATGAGAAACCCTCACACTACAGCTAGAAAGTAGCCCCCACTCTTCACAACTAGAGAAAATCCCTGTGCAGCAACAAAGACCCATCATAGTAAAAAAAAAAAAAAGTGAGGTACTAGAGCTCCTCACTTTATAAACAAGAAAGCAAGGTGCCCACTGTTACCATTATACTGTTCTGGCTAACCCCATAATAACATGATCAGTTGGCCACTGTATTGTTACCCAGGTGGCACAGTGGTAAAGAAACCACCTGCCAATGCAAGAGATGTAGGTGCGATCCCTGGGTTGGGGAGATCCTCTGAAGAAGGAAATGGCAACCCCCTCTCCAGTATTCTTGCCTGAGAAATCCCATGGACAGAGGAACCTGGCAGGCTACAGTCCATGGGATCACAAAGAGTCTGACACAACTAGCATACAACAAACACACACACAGTTGTTACCCAGGAAAGAACCAAACATGTATTTATTTGGGGGCACTTTTCTCCTTGTATTACACGAGCTCCATTTAGGCAAGGACCATTATCTTCATCTTTGGAGCTCAAACATTCCTGGCACACAGGAAGGAAATATATAATTTTTGAATTAAAGTTAAGAGCTCTGGCTTTTTTTCTTAAATGCCTATTGCACCCATGATATCTATGTATAGGTAACTATATTTTGTCTAAATCCAGACACTTCTGAAAGTGAAAGAGGGTCCTAGAATTAATTATACTGGAACAACAACAACAAAACCAAAGCCTTCTTATTTGAGCAGTTTTGCTGCATAAACCAGCAAAACTAATCAAATAAGCAGAGTCCCAGGGCAGGGTAATTTATGAAGTTAGTGTACTATATTTGAGAAGAAAAAAGGCTATTTTGTAGTGTAAATTTGTCAGACAGAACTGTAGTTCTTTCCTCTTTACCTGTTTTTATGGCCCATTGGTGGAAACTTGTCCTGTCATCTTTTTAAGTCCCTTATTTATGCTGCTGTTCTATTCCAAACAACGTAAGTATCTGCAGATATCTGCTAATACACTTAGTCTTTGTTCTCAGTTGAAGTTTTAAAATAAACTATAAATTCAATGGATATGTTCATAATCAAACTCTAGGAGCACTTACATATAATTAGTATTTTTAAGGTTAAGCTAAGTTCACCCATATATGTTAGGGGTGGAAAAACTTGATGGGCAATTCAGAGAAGTCTTTATTCTTCCTTTTTTTTTTTTTTAAGGTATTCATTTTTCAGTCTTTGTGACCAGAAAAATCAGTATTTATGGTTTCTATGAACTTTTCTCATATTCCAGCAGTGGTGGTGAAAATCTGGTTGTCCATATTCCCATAAATGATTTAGCTTTCCTGCTTTGTCAACTCAGCCTTTTACGTCTCCTGTGAGCTAGAGCAAGAATATAATATCATTTGCAGTGTTATTTGCAAACATAAAAGGAAATGTCGGTATATGGCTCATAGACACCACTTACGTTCTATTGTAGACAAGGAAGCCAGAAACATAATCATAGTAGTTATAGATTAAAATGGTTTGCCTGTTGTTCCATAAAACACTTGTTTTCATTTACCCCTCCAAGTCTGTGCAATTCAGCCCAGCTACTGTGAAGCAGAAAATATTATCAATTAGAGCCCCAGCATGTTAGTCCTGAATCACAGGGCTTCAGTACCCTGGTGTGTTATGATACCCAAAGCTACACCCTACTTCCCGCCCCAGCACACATATCACAGCAGGACTAGATGTGTTCAAAGGCTAGATGTGTACTGAAAATTAATAGAGAGCAAAACTGAAAAGGTTAAAAGTTAAGGAACAAGATTCTCAGAAGGTAAAAATCGGGAAATTCAGAACAATAGGAATAAATAATTGACATATGACCCACCACTCTTGTCCCCTTTTAGGACAGGAAGACCTCCACCCTTAAATGGGCAAAATTGGGAGTGACTAACAGGTCAATTAGTACCTCACAGCAAACTCAGTATGTCTAAAATTGAATTCATTTTCTCCTTTCTCTCTCACCCAACTCCAGCTTCTTGATCAATGATGAGATCACTGGAAAGGCTAGACATTAAAGTCATTTTAACTGAAGACCAAGCCTTTTTCAGGGTTTCCCAGGTGGCTCAGTGGTAAAGAATGTGCCTGCCAGTGCAGGAGATATAAGTTTGATCCCTGGGTTGGGAAGATCCCCTGGAGAAGGAAATGGCAACCCATTCCAATATTCTTGCCTGAGAAATCCCATGAACAGAGGAGCCTGGGAGCTACAGTCCACAGGGTCACAAAGAGTCAGAAAGGACTTAGCAACTAAAACAAAAACAAGTCTTTCATATGCATAGCAATTCATCAACAAGTGCTATGGGTGGGTTTTTTGCTTTGAAATATTTATTGTATCTAAAGTTTATTTCTCATTTCCATTGCCTCATTCTTGTCCAGCCTTCTCTGATTCATCCACAGACCATTAGAACAGCTTTCCAGCTGGTCCCTCCATCAGCAAGTGATCCTCCATTTCTAATTCATCCTACGTACTTTGTAAGTGGCACTCTTCCCAAAATACCACTTTCATTATCCTCGTCTAGGGAGGTTCAGCAGCTCCATCATTTCAGGTCAAGATTCCCCTCCATCCTCCTCAGTCTTACTCCTTTGGTTCTAAGTATTCTCCTATTTCTTTGATCTGGTCAAGTTCTTCTCTACACAAGCCCACAAACCACAATCTCTCCCAGCAGTTCCTCAGGCACATCCTTTTTTTCCCCTCTGCCATCAAAATTCAGCAAGTTCAAGACCTACCTCTAACCCTTTCTGTCTCTGAAGTATGCTGTTTGGCCAACATTGGCCTCATTTTGTCCTCAGGCAAAGAACTGCTGTCATTGTGGGTGGTTGATTCAACCTTGAACAGGAAAGGCAGAAGGAAGATTGTAGTGCTTCAGGGTAATTCCTCAGTCCTATGTCCTCTTTTTAAAAAATGTGACCTTGCATTAGTTACTTAACCTCTCTCAGCCCCAGTTTGTTAATCTATAAAGTGGGAATAATAATAGGAGCCACCTTATGGAGGCCTTGAGGGATTAAATGAGACAATCCAAATGAAGTGGTCATCTTAATATGGGAAGTGTCCAGTAAATGCTAGAGGTTGTTCCTCTTCATGCAGCATTTGTGGAGTCCAGGCTCAAGGGCCCTGCCTCCAGGAGTTCACAATCTAGTAGAAAAGAAAGACTCTGTGTGTGTTTGTATATGTGTAACCACAGGGCAAGAGAGGTGGAGTCGGGAATGACAAGGTAACTAAGGAATCCAGAGGAAAAGTCACGTCATGTTAACGAATGAAAGTCTATGTGGTTGTTTTGGAAAGTATTGAGTTTGACATCAACTGCACCATGTTTTGCTTTGCCCCTCCAGATCGGTTTTTTTTTGGCTGCACCACTCGGCATATGGGATACCAGTTCTCTCACCAGGGATCGAACTTGTGCCCCCTTGCAGAGGAGGCACAGAGTCCTAACCACAGGACCGCTGGGGAATTCCCCCTGCAGATCTGCTTTTCGTCTTCCCCTACTCTGCCCTGGTTCTCCTGGAGTACAGATCTGAAGAACAACATCCACAGCCTGCCATTTCCTCTAGCTTTAGAGTTTGGCCAATGTGGAATTGAGCAGGAGGTAGGAAGGATGGGGGAGAGTAAGGTCTGGATATTTACTTCTCTAGTTTGTTTGTTGTTGTTTTTTTTTTTAACCAATAAGACCACTTTGAGCTGCTTGCATCCCTGGGTGAAAGTGTTAGTCGCTCAGTTGTGTCCAGTTCTTTGTGACCCCATGGACTGTAGCTCCCTAGGCTCTTCTGTCCATGGAATTCTCCAGGCAAGAATACTAGAGTGGGTTGCCATTCCCTTCTCCAGGAGATCTTGACCCAGGGATCGAACCTGGGTCTCTTGCATTGTAGGCAGATTCTTTACCGTTTTAACCATCAGGAAAGCCAATTACTATTCTCTCAAGGCAGTCTGCTCTCCACCATTATTCTAGGTTTTAAAAACTGCTCCATCTCCTCACCCCTAGGGATTTAGAGCCAGTGAAAGCCCAGCTCTCACTAGCTCCCTACAGTTCCTCTGCCCCCAAACCTTTGTAAATAGTGTCTTGGTAAATAATCCCTCCTGGAATTATCCCAATTTGCATATGCCATCTGTTTCCTGTTGAGACCCTAAGTGGTATACCATGTTGATCTGGCTATGTGATTTCAGGTCTAGAATCTGGAAGAGATGTTTCTAAATTGAAGCTGGCGGAGGGAACAGGATCGCTGACTGAGAGGGAGTAGATGAGGTAAGGAGCATTAGAGGAAGAACCTGGGGTGACCTCCATGTACTCCAGACAGTGGGAGAAAGAACCAGTTTCAAGTGTGAAAGTAATAATAGCTCCCTTTTCTTATGACCCTGATGATCCTTAACAACACCTTTCCAGAAGGATGTAGAAATGCAGTAAACCTATTGACAGAACAATCATTTTAAAACATTAGGGTGCCTGATAGCTTGGACTTGCAAAAAGATTTTGAGTTTAGTATGCATACTTATTTGTATAGGAACTTCACTTTTCACATTATTTTTTAATAGGTAAGATATTTACATGATTCAAAAATAAAGAAGGTTCAATACTGAGCCTCTTTCCCATCCATCCCCCTTCACCTTGTTTCTCATGAGTGCGTGCTAAGTCACTTCAGTTGTGTCCGATTCTCTGTGACCCTTGGACTATAGCCCACGAGGCTCCTCCGTCCATGGGATTCTCCAGGCAAGAATACTGGAGTGGATTGCCATTTCCTTCTCCAGGGGATCTTCCTGACCCAGGGATTGAACCTGCATCTGTTAAGTCTCCTGCAGGCTGGTGGGTTCCTTACCACTAGCACCACCTGGGAAGCCAGCCCCCTGCTTTCTCCAGGTCACTTTTTATTAGCTGTTTATCTCTTCTTTCTGTTTCTTAATGTAAATATAAGCTAATATAACTATACAATATATTCCTATATTTCCTCTGTCCTATACAAAAGGTATTATACTAGATGCACTATATCTTTTTTTTTTTTTTTAATTAGTTTAGAGAAGGAAATGGCAACCCACTCCAGTGTTCTTGCCTGGAGAATCCTAGGGACGGGGGAGCCTGGTGGGCTGCCGTCTATGGGGTCACACAGAGTTGGACACGACTGAAGCGACTCAGCAGCAGAGACATAGGACATCTCTAAACTCTCCTCTGAAGTGTTTCTTCATGTTTTTTATAACTGCATAAAATTCCATAGAGCAGAAGCAGCATCATTTACCCACTGGGATGCAGGGGAGCTTTGATGAGTCTGCCTTCCAGCCGCGAGTTAAGTCCCTCATTACAGCTCTGAAACCTTTCTCTTCCTCACAAACACCCAGTGTCCGACCACTGGCTTCTCTTCAGGACTTTTTACCTCTCAGTAGAGAAAGTTGAGGCCTCCAGAAGGAGCCTCCTCAGTCTCCTGTTGTTGCTGTTCAGTCATTAAGTGGTGTCCAATTCTTTGCGACCCCATGGACTGCAGCACACCAGGCTTCCCTGTCCTGCACCATCTCCAGCAGATAATTCCTGTTATCGAATTTTAATACCCACCTACATCTACACGGAGCGCCTTCTCCCTTCATGCTGCAATCGGAGACTTTTCACTTCCTGTTTAATGCCGATTCTTTCATATGTGATAAGGACCCCATCTACCTCCTTTCAGTTTTTTCACAGCCTTCTGCTGCTACTGACCATAGTTCCTCTCATATTTTAACCTTCTCCCTCACAATACAACTGCCTCCATCACTGCCCCCACCTCCGGTTACTGCCCTATCATTCTGTTCTTCTTGAACCAAACTTCCTGGGAGATCTGTCCACAAAGTTTCAATTTCCCTGCTTGTTACTCATTCCCCAGTCTGTCTCAGCCCAATTCCACGCCCATCAAACCACCCTCAGGTCACTCAACAAATGTTTCAGGCTTGGCTGACTTCACAGCAACACTTGACACTCCTCTCTGATCCTCTCCCTTTTGGAAATACTCCCTTTTAATGACACTACACTTTCTGGATCTCTTCTTACATGATTACTTCTATGTGGGAGGAATGATTCTGAGGCCATAGTTAGGTGCTCAAGAAATAGGGCCCAAGCAGGATGAGGTAAGCGAGACATCCAGACGCACTCACTCAGGTGCAAAATTTAAAGGTGTGATAAATAACTCCATAAATAAGAAATAACATTTAATGCAAGATTTTTTAAAAATTCAATTAATGCCCAAGAATCCACACTGAACAAAATAAAAAAATTTTAACTAAGGCCAGTGCTATGCCGATTCAGATTGGAGCCTGAGGCAAAAGAAAAAATGAATGCCTCTATCAACATGCTATTATGTAGTTTGTAACAATTAGGGCTTCCCTGGTGGCTCAGAGGTTAAAGCGTCTGCCTCTAATGCGGGAGACCCGGGTTCGATCCCTGGGTCGGGAAGAGCCCCTGGAGAAGGAAATGGTAACCCACTCCAGTATTCTTGCCTGGAGAATTCCATGGATGGAGAAGCCCGTAGGCTACAGTCCACGGGGTCGCAAAGAGTTGGACACGACGGAACGGAATGGAACAATTAGTTTGTTCCCTGAACATTAGAATGTTGTAAAAGTATTGAAAGTTTGAAAAGTAAATGTAGTAACATATTTTTAAGTTTAAATATGTTCATACCAAAAAAGAAATGATTATGTGGATGAATACAGAGCCTCTTATACAGAGTGAAGTAAGCCAGAAAAACAAATATCATATATAAATGTCATATAGTAACACACTCTAGCAAGATGATACTGATGAACCTATATACAGGGCAGCAATGGAGACACAGACATAGTGAACAGACATGTGGACAAAGGGTGGGTGGGGACGAGAGAGTTGGACTAATGGAAACATATGCACTAACGTATGTAAATTAGATAGCCAGTGGGAATTTACCGTATGACTCAGGGAGTTCAACCCCATGCTCTGTGACAACCTAGAGAGTGGGATAGGGTGGGAGGTGGGAGGGAGGCTCTAGAGGGAGGGGACCTATGTATATCTATGGCTGATCCATATTGATGTATGGCAGAAACACAGTAATTATCCTTCAATTAAAAATAAAGAAAAAAAATAAATGCAAATATTCCCCCTTCAAAAGAATTGATTATGATTTGACTTCAAGTTAATTAAAACTCATTTAAGATTGTCAACTGGTCAAAAGAAATTTTAAAACATGGCAATTCTGTTATCTCATTTGAAAAGTAAGGTAATCGAAGGAGTTCAGTTCAAAAATATTATTGGCAAGTTTGCTTCCTTTAAAGCTAAGGGTGCTTTGGCATAGCAAAGGAAACCATAAACAACATTAAAAGACAACTCTCAGAATGCGAGAAAATAACGGCAAATGAAACAACTGACAAAGGATTAATCTTCAAAACATACAACCAGCTCATGCAGCTCAACACCAGAAAAACAAACAACCCAAAGCAAAAATGGGCGGAAGACATAAAGAGACTTTCTCCAAAGAAGAGAGACAGATGGTCAACAAACACATGAATACATACTCAACATAGCTCACTATTAGAGAACTGAAAATTAAAACTTCAGTGAGGTATCATCTCACACCAGTCAGAATGGCCATCATCGAAAAAATCTACAAACAATAAATGCTGGAGAGGATGTGGAGAAAGGGAACCCTCTTGCACTGTTGATGGGAATTCAAATTGACACAGTCACTAAGGAGAACAGTATGGAGATTCCTTAAGTAACAAGGAATAGAACTACCCCCATATGACCCAACAATCCCACTACTAAGCACATACCCTAAGAAAAAAAAATTGAAAGAGACACATGTACCCCAATGTTCATTGCAGCATTTTTACAATAGCTAGAACATGGAAGAAGGCAATGGCAAGCCACTCCAGTACTCTTGCCTAGAAAATCCCATGGATGGAGGAGCCTGGTAGGATGCAGTCCATGGGGTCGCTAAGGGTCGGACACGACTGAGCGACTTCACTTTCACTTTTCACTTTCACACATTGGAGAAGGAAATGGCAACCCACTCCAGTGTTCTTGCCTGGAGAATCCCAGGGACGGGGGAGCCTGGTGGGCTTCCGTCTATGGGGTCACACAGAGTCGGACACGACTGAAGTGACTTAGCAGCAGCAGCAGCAGCAGAACATGGAAGAAACCTAGATGTCTGTGGACAGATGAATGGATACAGAAACCGTGATACATATATACAATGGAATAGTATTCAGTTATAAAAAAAGAACACATTTGTGTCAGTCCTAATGAGGTAGATGAACCTAGAGCCAGTATACAGAGTAAAGTAAGTCAGAAAGAGAAAGACAAATACTGCATATGGAATCTAGAAAGATAGTACTGATTGTAAGGTCGCGGAAACGGGTGTCTCAAGCTGTAAGGAAATAACCCAGACACCAAGGGAAAGGAACAGGCTTTATTGGCAGTGCGCTCCCGGGCAGAACCCACTGACCGCAAGAATGGCCACGAGGAGTTCTGCCCCGAACAAAGGCAGGGTGCGATTTTTATGCCTTCGGGGCAGGAAGTGGTATCATATAACCTGGACAGGCCTAAGATAAGGTAAAGCTCGGGAATGCGAGATTGTGAGTGGTCAGCTAGACCGGGTTGGTCACTCTGGAGGTCAGGAAGGGGGGGTAGATCTCGGCAGAGGGTTATTATGTCAGAAATTCCTCAGCGGTTTGGCGGGACTTTTTTCCTCCAGCGGGGGATGGAGAGGGGAAGAAGGAGACAAGATAGCCACCGGGAAGGGGAAGCCAAGAAGGCCACCAGGGTCCGACCTTACATTCTGACCCTTATGATAGAATAAGGGGCGACGTAGTCGTCTCTGGCTGCTTCCTGCTGAACTGGGGCGTCGTGGGAAGGGGTCATGGTTGGACTCTGGTGTTCCCAGGGGCCCAGGGTCTTTAGGCAGGAGTCTGGAATTGGCGGTCATCATCATTTTCTGTCTGTTGGCATTTCAGGTCATCTTTTGCAGCTGTTGGTATGTGGGCTGAAGAGCAATGTGAGTAAAGTGACGTATTGCAGCTCGAATGGCATGAGGCCTGTCTTGGAGTGGGGAGTCGTTCAGATGTGTGTGAGTGTTGCCGGCAGAAGGTGACTTGTTTCAGCATTGTCTAGGGGTTGGTCAGGGAATATTCTTGTCATACTATCATTTGGAGATTTGTTGCATCCTGGAAGAAACAAACTTAACAAGAAAGTTAAGGGTACGTGGCCCAAAGATTAATAGAAGTAGAAAAGCTGCTCAGGGGCTATCAGGAGAACCAGGACCAGACATTGGTTTATGATGTTAATGTTTTTCTAGGTACAAGAAGATGCAAGAATTTGGGCTCATAAAATCTTTACCTGAAGACATCTGACTATCTGAAGGCTGGTTCTTCTGGGTTTTTCCCAGAGCACAGAGTGCCTTATTTCTGATTTCCACCCTGAATTCCCTTCAGGGGGTGTTGAAAGTCAGCAGCTTGCAGTGGTCATGATGTAGTCTCTGTAGAGGCATCTGGCAAGTACCAACTTCTAGTCAGCAGGGTCCCTTCATAGCCACATATTTGACCATGTTTGGGGGCCATTTCATGGCCATTGTGTCCCGCAGTGCTGGGAAGGCTCATTCCCAGGTCTAGGGAAGATTCCATGGATGGGCAACTCAGTGTGCTAAGATTGGACCAGGCCTTGCAAGTAGCAAAAGTCTCTGGACCACTGTCTTACTAGCCTCTTGGTCCAGGAAAATATTCCCTCTTGTTGCTTCTTCCCATATCTAGAGTTACATTATTACAGTCATTGATCTCATATGGAATTGCATATCAGCATTATATCACAGGCTCAGTCACACATTTGTTAAAGTAAGAAATAATCTTCTGACTTTCCATTAAACCTTCTTTACTGAACATATATATCTTACTTCTCGTAAGTGGGGACCTCGGTGTCCCATATTGTGGGGTCTATAAAGGAAGATTCAGAGGCATAAAGGAGGAGTAGAGGTAGGGTTGAGGAGTAAAGGTGTGAGAAGGGTAGAGGTATGGTGGCTTTGAGCTTAGTTAGAATGCCTCGTCCTAATAGCTGAGTGGGACATGAAAGAAGTGTTAGGAAGGAGTGGGTGAATAGGTGATGGTCGAGCTGACAAGGCTGTAGTCCAGTCTGTAGGGGGTGTGAGGGCTTGCCATCTATACCTATCACTGAGATCTGGGAAGGAGTCAGAGTGCCCCCGTAAGAGGGAAGAACCTTGGGAGAGGTATTTTTCATCTCCTCCAGCAGGAACTAACAGGCGAATCCATGGGAGGAGGTGTTTTTGGAAGGGGTGGATAGAGAGAAGGAACGGATGGGGGTCTCTGATCTGTTTTTGTTGGAGAGGGGGATCGAGGAGCGAGAGTAGCGATTACAGGACGTTCTGGTGGAATTGGAGAGGTAGGAGGTGTTAGAGGAGGAGGAGTTGCAGCCTCCTCAGTGGCGGGGCCACTGGAGGAGGAGGAGGAGGAGGGGCCACCAGGTCTTCCGGAGGGACTGTGAAAGTAGAACTCTCATCAGCGGGTTGCCGCGTTTGAGCTCGGATGTTATCGGAATAGAGAGAGCTTGGAGTTGTCGAGGAAACAATTACTGAGGGGGTGGCGAGGGGCAGAGTTTTTCTCCGTCTGTTTGGACAGATGTTTTAGCTGGCGGCGAAGGGCCAGAAGGGGAAAGGGAAGGAAGGATTTGGGAGGAGGGGAAAGAAAGGATAGGGGGAGGGGCGGGAGCACAGCAGCCAAAAAGCCTGTACATAGGGTACCTCAGACCATTTTCCTGTCCTTTGACAGTAATTATCTAAATCACGGAGGATTCAGATTAGATATTAAAATAGAAAGGATTTAGATATTAAAATAGAAAGGATATTAAAATAGAAAGTTCCCGCTGAGGGTCATTTTGAGCCATTATCAAGAGAATATTGGCGCCAGGCCTCAGAACGAGAAAAATCAATTGTTTGCGTCGTATATCGTTTGAGAGACGCAGAGTTTTAAGGTTGGCCAAAAGACAATCTAGAGGAGTTGACCAACCCCGGTCAGGCTTGGAGGCAGTTGTCCCCATTGGTGAGCGACAGAGGATAGGCTTAGGGGTAGATCAACCAGGCGTCCCCAGGAGATCTGTCACCCCAGCGGAGGAGGCTAACCACAGCTGAAATGGACGTCTCCGAGATCGACTGGTGCCCAGGAAGCAGGACCTGGCCTGCAGAGGAGGCTATCGCAGCTGAGGTGGAGGTCTCTGACTCAACTGGTGCCGGAGGAGGGAGCCAGACACAGCGCTGTGATTTTCGTGACGGGCCTGGCCCGCAAGGACTGGACTCCCGTGGATTACTCACCAAGGGGGAGGGCTACTC
This sequence comes from Moschus berezovskii, assembly GCF_049115385.1. Taxonomy (NCBI): domain Eukaryota; kingdom Metazoa; phylum Chordata; class Mammalia; order Artiodactyla; family Moschidae; genus Moschus; species Moschus berezovskii. Next base: position 92,810,688 of record NC_142463.1, on the reverse strand, counting down.
CAGGATTTAGCCTAGGGAACTTACCCCGTCTCCTGTCGGACGGTTGAACAGTCTCAACGAGATGGTGGATCAACCCAGGGTGTGGGCCGGGCCCGAGGGAGCCGCAAGCCCCATGGCCAGCGGGGGAGGGCTCTCACCTCGAGCCCCATGTTGGGCGCCAAAGGTAAGGTCGCGGAAACGGGCGTCTCAAGCTGTAAGGAAATAACCCAGACACCAAGGGAAAGGAACAGGCTTTATTGGCAGTGCGCTCCCGGGCAGAACCCACTGACCGCAAGAATGGCCACGAGGAGTTCTGCCCCGAACAAAGGCAGGGTGCGATTTTTATGCCTTCGGGGCAGGAAGTGGTATCATATAACTTGGACAGGCCTAAGATAAGGTAAAGCTCGGGAATGCGAGATTGTGAGTGGTCAGCTAGACCGGGTTGGTCACTCTGGAGGTCAGGAAGAGGGGGTAGATCTCAGCAGAGGGTTATTATGTCAGAAATTCCTCAGCGGTTTGGTGGGACTTTTTCCCTCCGGCGGAGGATGGAGAGGGGAAGAAGGAGACAAGATAGCCACCGGGAAGGGGAAGCCAAGAAGGCCACCAGGGTCCGACCTTACACTGATGAACCTATTTGCAGAGCAGCAATGGAAATGCAGAGATAGAGAACAGACTTGTGGACATAATGGGGGAAGGAGAGGGTGGGACAAATTGCAAGAATAGCACGGAAACATATATTACCATATGTAGAATAGATAGCCAGTGGGAATTTGCTGTGTGACACAGTGAGCTCAGCCCAGCGTTCTGTGACAACCTAGAGGGGTGGGGAGAGTGATGGGAGGCGGGTGACATGTTTACACAAGGCTGATTCATGTTGATGCATGGCAGAAACCAACACAGTATCGTACAGCAATTATCTTCCAATTAAAAAACTAAACAAAAAACAGAAAACAATTCACAAAGTAGTACTCAGAGGCAGAAAGAAGGCCGTGCTGTGCCTGGGTTCAGTCAGGGCCTGTCTGCCATGTTTGTTGAATGTTACCAAATGATCTTTCTACATCTCTTGAAATGACTGCATAATTTTTCTTGTTTATTCTATAAATATAATGAGTTATATTGATTGAATTTTGAACATTGAATCAAACTTGCATCATCAAAGGGCACATCATTTTTCCCTTTGTCTCATATTCCAGTAGGGCACATCAGGGAACTCTCAAGAAATATCACATTTTATTCTCCTTTTAAACCGAAGTTCAGACATTTTCCCCCCTATCCCACCAGCCTGGTGAAAATTTTAAACTTAATAATTTTTGGAGTTTCCCATCAGAGAACTGGGCAAAGATCTGGAAGCATTTATATCCCTAGTGTATGGGAGAGAACCTTCTGCTCAGTGGCCATCAATTCTCGTTCCCTCCAAAACATGCTTCCGCAGGTCCACCAGTGTCTGCAGGATCACAGGTTCTGCTGCATCTCAGGTCTCTGAAAGGTCGTGGGACTTTTGCTAAGGTTGGGTGCTTAAGACTTCAATTCAAGACCCTTCAGGCCTCTCTCCTCATGGTTTATCTTTGCCTTCTGTACCTTTACCAAAAACTGCAAGATGCTTTAACTTTAGGATCCTTTTACCTTAGGCCCTGCCAAGATGCCTGAAACCAGGAATAATAACCCAGGCTATCAGTTTAAAATGGAAGGAAAGGGGAAAATAATAGTGAAAACAATTCCAGACAATCCTGCCACATCAGCCTCATTTGCAGGCTCATCTTCCTCCATCCCCTGGTCCTCCAGAGCAGGAGTCCTGCAGGCCTCACTCCACGGTCGCTCCCAGGTAATCTCATTCATGTCCCTGGCAGAGATTCCATCCATAAGCTTCAGTTCAGTTCAGTCGCTCAGTCATGTCCGACTCTCCGCGACCCCATGAATCACAGCACGCCAGGCCTCCCTGTCCATCACCAACTCCCAGAGTTCACTCAAACTCTTGTCCATCGAGTCGGTGATATCATCCAGCTATCTCATTCTCCGTCGTCCCCGTCTCCTCCCGCCCGCAACCTTTCCCAGCATCAGAGTCTTTTCCAGCGAGTCAACTCGTCGCATGAGGTGGCCAAAGTATTGGAGTTTCAGCTTCAGCATCAGTCCTTCCAATGAACACCCAGGATTGATCTCCTTTAGAATGGACTGGTTGGCTCTCCTTGCAGTCCAAGGGACTCTCAAGAGTCTTCTCCAGCACCACAGTTCAAAAGCATCAATTCTTCGGCGATCAGCTTTCTTCACAGTCCAACTCTCACATCCATACATGACCACGGGAAAAACCATAGCCTTGACTAGACGGACCTTTGTTGGCAAAGTAATGTCTCTGCTTTTTAATATACTATCTAGGTTGGTCATAACTTTCCTTCCAAGGAGTAAGCGTCTTTTAATTTCATGGCTGCAATCAGCATCCACAGTGATCCATAAGCCTATGACTCCCTAATTTGTTTCTCTGGCCCAGACCTCTGACTGAGCCCCAAAACAGTATGTGCAGCTACTCAATACCTCCACCTGGATAGATCTCAATGATGGCAAACTAAATATACGCAGTGTCACACTCACAGTCTTCTCCCTCCAATCCAGTCCTTTCACAGCACAGAGTAGTCACCCTAGATTCCTCCTGCTGCCTTGCCTCCCATTTTGCATCATCTTTGAATCCTGTCCACTTTCTCTCCCACAAAGCTCTCAAATTCTAAATAGCTCCATTTCCAGACTTCCTTGGTGGTCCATTAGTTAAGAATCTGCCTGCCAGTGCGGGGAATATGGGCTCGATCCCTGGTCCAGGAAGAGTCCGCAGAATCTTTGGCAGAGCAAGTAAGCCCAGGCGCTACAACTACTGAGCCCAAGTGCTCTGAGCCCTTGCTCAGCAGCAAGAGAAGCCACCACAATGAGAAGCCCGTGCACCACAACTAGGGAATAGCTCTCTCACCGCAAGTAGAGAAAAGCCCACGTGTAGTGACGAAGACCCAGCACAGCCAAATAAAATATGTAATTCAAAAAAAAGCGCCATTTCTGCTGCTTCCACTCCACCTCAGCCTCGTGTCTTGCCTATTGTTAAAACTTCCTCGTTGCTCTTCCCTGCACCCTCCTGGGCCTCCTCCAATCTCATCTCCATGAATTCACCTCACAACAGTCTTCTGAAATACATAGCTGTTAACATGTCACCTTCTGGCTTAATCTCTGCAAGACTTTCTGTTCTCCTGGAAATACACCAACCTGGGTGACGGGCCTGCTTGATCTGGCCTCCGCGCCCCTCTCACCCATGGCTCACCTTGCTCCATCTTCTTCCCCTCGACTCCCTGAGCCCCAGCCACACAAGCTGTTCTTCCCTATGCACCCGCACCCGTTTCTCCTTTTTGTCATTACATACTCGTTTGCATGATTATGTGATTAACGTCTGATGTTCCCTCTAGTCTCTCTGCTCCATGAGAACAGAGTCTATGTGTCCCCAAGGCCTCACATAGAGCCTGCGACATTATGTCTAAATGCTTGGGGGAAAATCATTGAATATATCGCATTATTTCTCTGAGAGTAAAACCCTTCAAAGCTTAGAAGTACATTTGTAAGGAATTTTTTAATAATAATGGAGAATTGTAGTGTTCCAGACACAGCTTTTAAGTGCTTTACATGTATTAACTCAGTTAATCCTCACTGTAAGCCTAGAAGGTAAATGCTATTTTTATCCCCATTTTAAAGATACTGAAACTGAAGCACAGAGTGGTCAGATAACTCGCTCATGATCTCATAGCTAATACGCAGTGGAGCTAAGACTCTAATCCCCAAATTTTGCACTGGGCCTTGCGTCTATTTGGCAAATATTACTGAGCAAACTACCAGGCACCATGACAGGAATGAGCTAGAACATCTTTAATAGAAGGATGTATAGAAAAGAAAGAGATTAATCTCTGCTAAAGTGTAAGAGACATTATGGAGAGTATATACCCCATCTTACATAACCCTCTCAAAAACAGAACAAGCTAGGCATAATTATTCCCATTTTATAGATAAGGAAGAGGAAACAGAAAGTTTGCACAACTGGTCAAAAATCACATAAGCAGTAGAAGGCATACCTGGAATTCAAAGTCAAGTTTGCACAGCGCTAAAGCTAGTGCCCTTCCCAGAGCGTGAGGTTGCCTGTAGAGAAAGCTGCTTGAGATTGCGCCCACAAACTCATCAAAGGGATTTATCTACTGGTTCAATGATCCACAGATGTGAGCATGCATAAGAATCACCTGGAAAACTTGTTGAACTCATGGATTCCCAGGTTTCACCATTAGAGATTCTAAAGTGGGGTAGAAACATTTAACCTGCAGGCTTTTTTTTTTTTTTTAATTAAAAAGCACTCCAGGTGATTATGATATAGATGATTCTAGTCTGGTGGCCCCAAAACTTTTGCATTAAAGAGAATCACCTGAATGAGTTAATAAACACCAGATTGCTGGACTCCACTCCTAGAATTTCTGATTCAGAAGATCTGGTGCAGCCTGAGATTTTTCATTTCTAGCAAGTTCCTTGGTGATGCAGAGACAAGCTTTTGTACTCCACTAACTGTCCTAGAACAAGACTCTGCAAGACACTTCACTGGTTTTATTTAATTCATGATTCCATCACTTTTAAAGAAATTTCCAAAATACACAAGGCTCCACTCTGCCATCCCTCAACATACTCCTCTTGAGAACTGCAGAAAAGAGCAAAGTTGGGAACTTGGGAGAAAATTTATCTTGGGATGAAATCCTTTGGCAGCTTTAGATGGAGAAGTTCCTACTTTCAAAGTAACATGACCTTTGACCCATGTACAAAATGCCAAAAGAATTATATATCTCTAAGTAGGACTGATTCCAGATAAATAATAGAGCAATATTTCCATTTTTAAACCTGTTCTGTGTTTGTGTGTATATTCAATAAAATATAATTTTTATTTAAAGTTGTTTAGCTTTTAGGAACCTTGGAGGAAAGTGTCAGACATATCCAATTTAATAAAGGGGTATATTTTAAATTAAAATAAAAAATAGAAATAAAGATTTAATCTTGTTCCACTGGTAAAATCATCTTAAGTTACCTAATGCTGTCCAAAATTCAGAAACATAATTCATGTGTGTGTGTGTGAGAGAGAGAGTATGTGCACAAGTATGAGTGTGCTAACTTTGCCTGAGTTCATGGTCCAAACTCAGTAGAGTGCACAGAATAAGCAAAAAGCATAAAAGATGAAGATTCCATGATCCAGGGCCCATTTACGTGATGAATTTTTGATATGTTAGGTAATCTTTTCAGCATATGTGATCTATGAAGAGATTTTCCATAAAGCTATTTGGTAAATGAGTTTCTGAAGAAATATACTTCCAGATTTCAGTATCTTCAGAAATAATTCCATCCTTTCATCTTTTTGCGTTTAGAAAATGATTTATGTTCCTTCCAGGTATCCGTGAGGAGGGCTGTCAACATTCCATCCTGGAAAACCTTTACTAAGATCGATGTTTCCACAAAGCCTCCTGTTTTGACCCTCCCATTCCTCATTCCAAAACAATGGACTCACATCACCCAGAATTCCACTTTTCTGTGGTAATGAAACTCAGACATCTGATTTACCTTTCTAACTCGCGAATAGCTTTATGCTTGAAAATCAACTCATCCTCATTTATTTTCCCTTTCTATTACTTTCAGCTTAAATACACATAAAGAACTCTTCTTTCCTATAGCTGTCCACAGGAAGTAAGTATTTTAAAATTATTGAATCAAATGTCTTGGTGTGTAGGGAATTACGTTTTTGCAGACTCTTGATGATTAAGGTTTCTGAGAATGTCAGTAGCCATTAGAGGTTTTTTTCTTTTCCCTACTAAAATAGACCCAACTTCAGGAAAATGTGAGAGAAGTATAAGGCTGGGCTAACTTGACTTTTACACACAGGCAACGTGGCAGAGGACAGAGCTATCAAGCAGACTGTGTGAGTTCAAATTCTGGTTCCTATAGTTACTTGTCATGTAAACTTGTATAGGTTACTTTACTTCTTTGTGTCTTGTCTGTAAAATGAGATTCTAAAAGCACCCACCACAAGGGGTTACTCTGAGGAGTAAAAGATTCTTGGAACAATGCCCTGAACATAATGAATGCTCAATAAGTGTTAGTGGTGCTTGTGTTGTTATCACTGATATTAAAATTTTCATACCATGTTAGCACAGAAATGAGAAGCAATTTGATTTAAAAGGGATAAGTATCAATCATGGCTTGGTTCCTGAAAAATGTCACTAACACTTGTTTAAAGGAAAACAAGATACTTATTAGTTTGACTCCAAATTAAAATGAGAAAGTTTCTTTCTGTCGGAAGCTACTTTAAAAATAATTTTTATTTGTTTATTTATTTATGGCTATTCTGTGTGGCATGTGGGATCTTAGTTTTCTGACCAGAGATCAATCAAACCTGTGCCCCCTTCCATGGAAGAGTCCTGACCACTGGACCACCAGGGAATTTCCTAAAGCTACTTCTTAATGTTAAGAAAGCATTAAATGTTATAAAATGTATAATAAACACAATATAACTAAAAAATATTCCTTCAGCTTCAAAAGTGAGGGGATATAGGTGTACCTACGACTAATTCATGTTGAGGTTTGACAGAAAACAACAAAATTCTGTAAAGCAATTATCCTTCAAAAAATAAATTAATAAAAAAGAATAACAAAAAAAATTCCTTCAAAAAAAAAGCTTAGAGTTTAGTTATGATGAGAAGCCATTACATTACTACCTTGAGACATTTGCTGAGAGGGAAGTACAATTATATAATCAAGTTTAATGAATGCATATTCATTTATTTATATTGCAACTTATTCTAGAAAGAAGTAGAAGCTGCTGTAATGAGTGAATCATAAGAGAAACATAAAGACAAGAAAATCTTCTAACGTAGTAGGCTAGCTTTCAATGCATATAGAATACGTTGTGAAAAAAAATGTTGCAAAGGAATACAAATAAAAAATAGAAAATGCTCCTTCTATGTTTTTATTGCTGGCCCCACATTTCCTTTCTTGAAGAATCAAAATTTCATTTGAATCTTTCCCATCCCTCATTCCCCATATTCAGTTGGTGGCCATGACTTCTTAGTTTTGCCTTTGCAGTATTTCTTGGATCCACATCTTTTCTTTATTTCTACTGCCAAGCCCTAGTTCATGATCTCTTTAATATTAATAGTTTCCTATTCATCTCTTTGCCTCAGCCTCTCTCCTCTCCATCCTCTTTCCCTTTACTGCTACCACTATAACTCATCCAATACAATGCTACTGCCGCTGCTAAGTCGCTTCAGTCGCGTCCGACTCTGTGCGACGCTATGGACTGCAACCTACCAGGCTCCTCCATCCATGGGAGTTTCCAGGCGAGAGTACTGGAGTGGGGTGCCATTGCCTTCTCCTACTGAATTAATTTTTCTAAAGCATTAATACATCTCTGGTTTTGTCATTTGCTTATTAAAAACCTTCCATGGCTTCTCACTGCTTTCTGTTTTTGATACATTTTTATTTGTACCTCTTCTTTGTAATGTTTTCTTTCTTATAATAAATTTTATATACATTTGAGCTTCTTTACTAGATAGTAAATTCCTTTCATCATTTCTCCTCCCCCGACATCTAGCATATTGTCTTAAGTTATCAGTAAATGTTGGGGGAAAAAAGAGTAAATAAAACCTGAGTAAAAAAATTTATCTTGTTTATTTGCATTTCTAATTTCTATAACTATATCTTTGTAATGACATAATTTGATGAAGACAAAGATAGATAAAAATTACCAAATTAAGAAAATGTAACTAATCTAAGATCTTAATTACAGATCTGCAAGATGGTCACATAATTCCTTTAAATTGAACAGAACACATTTTCATCTTGTTGCCTGCTATGTAAGTTGTGCCAACCCAAATATTACTCAAAAGTTAAGGAAAGGCAGTAGAATGGAAAAAAACAACAACCAGTAATTGAAAATAAAAACACTTTGAAAGATGGCTTGAGGCTAGAGATCCTAATGAAAATGATAAGCCAGAAAGCCTTTACACGTAAGGTAGCAAGCTATTTAGTAAGTTGGATGCCTCTGAGAAAATTTATTAATACTTGACCAATGAAAGAGAGTAATTCATTTATGCAGACAAACAGCATTCTTGGCTTGTGCATTTACATGTTGTGTGACCCCAGAGTATGATTATATGAAGATGAATTTTTAGCTTGTGTACAATTTGCATTGTAGCATGTTCAATCTCAGAAGAAAATCCATCTGAGGATTTCATCAGATGCTAAAAAGAGCTTAGAAGAATAAGCAATCGTTTTAATAATAGCTCAGGTAAGGTAAAGATAACCATCTCTTAGTATCTATAATCATTACAAGGATTAAGGTTTGTGTCTTTCCGTAAGATGGTAATACCCACAGCTACTTCTAGGCATTACAATTGTTGCTATATAAATTTCTGAAATATTTCTCTTCGTGGTATCCTAAAAATTTATTGAGTTGAATTTGAATGAAAGATAGGAGCAATATTACACTCAAATTTTTCATATAAGGAATGTATTTGCGAAACAAACCCCCTTCTCCCCATGAATGTGGGCTAGATTTAATGACTTGCTTCCAAAGAATAGAGTAGGGAAAGGGGAAAATAGTAACGTTACAGTGGACCAACTCAGCAAGCATCATCCTAACCAAGCGATGAAGATTAACACCTTCAGAGATGCCGTAAGGATCACTGAAGAACACTTCACCTCTGTGGGATTCTTTCCCAAAACCTGTATCTCCGGTTTCATCATTTTAAAAGGTCAGATGAAGCCAAACTGAGGGGCACCCTACAGAATGCCTGGCCAAAACTCCCCAAACCATCAAGATTAGAAAACAAGGAAAGACTGAGAAACTTTCATAATGAAAAGGGACGGTGGATACATGCGAGCTAAGTGCAATGTATTCCCTGGATTGGATCCTCAATCAGAAAGAAGACTCTGACAGAAACCTGGTGTAATCCAAACAAAGTCTAGAGTTCAGTCAATAGTAACGTGCTAACATTGGTTTTTTAGATTTAACAAATGCACTGCGGAAATGGAAGGTGTTAACAGAAAGGGAAGCCGGGTGAAGGGTACGACAACTTTGTAGTATCTTTGAAACTTTTCTGTAAATATTAGATTTGCAAAATAAAGAGTTTATTTTTTTAAATCTCGGTTCTTCTGCCACTGACACACAGCAGACAAATTCAAGTCACTCTCTGCCATTGCCGTCTTGTGCTGTATTATATCCAGGAGCACTGGTTAATGATGCCATTTGGTGAAATGGACAAGAACGTGTATAGGAAAAAGCAGTTTTAAGACAGGACACAGAAATCTTGAAGAAAATCGAAAGCTTTGGAAACAGTGTCAAGGTAATACAAATTCATTCCACTGTATTGTGATTCCATTTAAATACAAGAAATTTCTATGTTTATGCTTTTCTCAGGAAAAGTTATATCCTCTTATCACAGTGTAAAGTCTTAAACTACTATTACCCTCTGGGGAGAGCTATGTTTTGTTGGATAGTGATAACAAGGTTGCAGCCTACATGTACCCTCTGAAAGAATATCTGAGCATTTCAAGTTTTTTATTTTGCTTTGTTTTTGAGTAGAATTTGGCTGCTGACTTCTTTTAAATGTGAGCAAAGGAGATGCCATTTTAAAAGCTGATATAATCTTAAAACTGAAGATCAGAAGAATAGGTCATAGCATTCTCCATCCCATCCTTGTTTCCTCGGTGATGGATTGTCCTTGCTGAATATTCATGATACCATGACTAACTATTCTTGAATGTTTACAAGAATATAATTTTATTACTGCCTTTGGGAGGCTAGTTTACATTCTTATTGTAAAATTTCTTCTTGATTAATTTTAATAGTCTTATAAGTGAATTTTGCTCATTATTACCAGTTTACCTTTTACCACTACTCTTAATAGATTTTAATCCTTGTCATACATTTGCAAACACTACTATCATGGGTTAACCTATATTTTTCTTTCAAAGGGAAAATTTCAAGAACTACTGTGTTTTCTGCATATGTATCAAGAAGAATGCTTTTGTATCAAATCCATTACTGAAAGATTCATTCATCACTGTGCTGAGATAATTACAGATACCTCCTGAAATTCACAAACTCATTGAGTTTGCACTAGGTAAAGTGTTGCAATAACAAGCCTTATTTTCCTGTGGATTCAAGTAACAAATGTTACCTGATTCTCAGTAGAGATACAGTGAAGAAGCAACGTCTCTTTGGACCAGGACAAGCAGTGACAATCAGAAGTACAGAATGTCAGGACATCAGGATTCCTTAGAGCCTGACCCCCCAAAGAGGGAATGATTCTGAAAGACAGGCTGTTTGTTTTCCAAAGGCTTTCTTCTTATCTGATACTCCCTGTCCTCAAGCATAAAGGGACCTTGGTGAGAGGGAGAAAAGACTTCTGAGGAACAGGACAAGGGGGAAAAAGCTCACCATCCCTCCTTCGTTTTCCTCCCTCCCTCCCTCCCCTGTCACCTGGGCAACAGGGCAAGGCTCCATCAGAAAGTTGGCCTCAAAGACTTGAACTCATCGGTGTTGCTGGCTCTGCTCTTTAGTATGGGCTCTAGAACAACACCTGCTGTGCCTGGTGCAGAGCATGGCAATATTTACCTTGCAGGCAAGAAGAACTTTAGAACTTCTGTTCAGTTGTTGAAATACCAAATAGCTGCTATCTCCAAAAAGATATGCCTGATTTTCCTTACATTAAGACTCATTCGTGTCACCTTAAAAAGCAGCTTTCCACGTGGATATATTTCCTTACATGCAAAACATTCCTGCTTCTAAGAGAGCAGCTCTGCTTCACTGTAGTATTCCTTGATTTGTATTTGATGCAGGCCCTGGTTCTTCATGGGTTCCATGTTTGTCTTTCTTTTATAGGTAACTTTGCTTATATTGGTGGTGATTTTGTTTCTGCTCTCTCTCTGCATTTGGCAAGGAAGCCCACCAGAATGGACGCTATGAAGAACGGAGACAATTTCTTACTTACAAATATTTCATATCTCCAGAGTCTAACACAGTGCTTGATACATAAAATCTATTTCATTCCTATTAATTAAAATATACAGAAAGTCATTTTCATATCCCTTTCTTTCTATAGATGTCTGTCACTGCAGTATGCACCAGAATTCAGGGTTCATACATTGGACAATTTTGTGATGTCCAGGGTTCTACATCACTAATAGGTTCTGAGCAAATTTACCAAGTGTCTGTCCTGTTGGTTCAACACGGGTTCTCACAAATGACCTGATTCTACAGCAAATATCTGTTACCTCGTGGTGTCTGTTATCTACTGACCTGTTTCTCTAGGGGCCACTCCTTTTCTAACTTCTCATGTTATTGAAGTGTTTAGTGGCTTCTATTTCTGGACTCATTTGCAGGAGAAGTGGAACAACTTAGAAAACCTAAAGCAGACTCCAGAGAGTTGAAAGCAGACTGGTGAATGACATCATAACTCCAGTGAAGGGATTCAACAAAGGTAGGACCTAGACCAGCCGAAATTGTGGAGCAGCCATCTAATCATGTCCACCATCTATCTCGAGAGGAAGGAATTTCGTGGATACAAATAAAGTAGTTGGAACCCTATGGCAAGTGAGTTGCAAACTTCTCTGTTAACTAAATTATTCCGCATTGACGGGACCCCCTTCCCAGTTCTAACGTATCCTTTTAACAATCTTGGTGGCTTTGATGCTGCTGTTTCACTAATGCGGGCACACACCTCCCCATCCTTATCTCTTTCCACCAAATCACCCATTAATAGCTCAGCATTGTCTCAGTCTAGATTCCCTTCACTTGCCCCTTCTCCCTCACCCCCAACACCTTTGACTATGTTGTTTGAAAACAACATTATACTGTGGGAAAATGTATTCCATCTTAAGATTCCAGGGCCTCCCTTGTAATTCTCTCTGGACCCTGTTCCTTTCCCTAACTCCTGTTGACTCAGTGGGCTGGGGGCAGTGTCTGCTCCCCATTTTCTTTCCTAAGCCACTGTTCCTCCAACTTGTGTCTCCATTGTCTCCACAATGGCCCTACTATGCTCAGTATTTCAAAGGCCCAAGAGCAACTCCCAATCTTTCATATCCTTTCCTACTGCACCACACTCAGGAACTCATTTCTTTCTCCAAATTATTTTTATGCATGCCAACTAGTCACCTTGATGCCAGTCTCTCGTTCTCCTACTTTGAACCCATTGTTCACTCCACATATGACTTATTTAATGTAAAAGTCAATTTGATCTAGAAAGGAAAAGAGGAAAAAAGAAGAAGAAATAAAAAGAAGGGGGAGGGGAGGAAAGGGAGTGGGGAAGAGAAGAATAAGGAGAAGGAGGAGGAGAAGGCAAAACCAAAGGTTTGTTTCTTACTGGTGTAAGCTCAGACTCCTCAGCCTGACATCCAAAATTGCCTATAATGTAATCAGAACATTTAACTGGAGTTACCATTCAGTGTTCTCCCCTTCAACTAGTACAGACTACATTCTTTCCCCCTTTTGTGAGATTTTCTGCTTTTAGTAATCGTAGTAATAGCTGCAATGTATAGGGCACTACATCCAGGCATTGCATTAAGCACTTTACACTTCATCAATTGAACAACAGTATGAGGTAGGAACTATTACCCAATTTTAACAGACAAAAATATTGTTATAGGGAGTTATAGGCATTCCTAAATCACATAGCTATTAAGTGACAGATCTCAATATGAACCCATTCATCTGTTTCCAACACCCAAGTTCTTCCTTTATTTGAAATGTATGTACCCCTCATAAAAATTCTTCCCTTCCTCCAAAAACCATCTCAAATGCATCTTCTTTCATAAAGCCATTTTTAACCCTCTGACTAAAAGTGATCCTATACCCTTCACAATGCTTAGATTGAACCTCTTCTGTACCAGAAAATTTCTGCCCTAGCTTACAGTTCTATAGATACTTTACTTAATCTTTTCAAAGCCAAATTGATAATAGGATATGGTTGCCGCCCCACTGAGGCTTACATTCCATGTGTTTCTTATTGCCTTTTGTATTCCCTTTGAGCATAGTAGGCATTTATTACATGGTTATTGCACTGAGTCAATATCCATCTGTCTGTCATCAATCATCCATCTAGACACTGGGCTATTTTTACAGTGAATCTGACAAAATGCTTTCCTAGTCCATCGTTCTCAGGATATTGCAGCCACAATGCCATCCTGAAACCCATTTTCACAGTTGTCATTTGTGTGGAAAAGAACATGCTCTATACTCAAATTTTTTGCTCAACTAAAATAATAAGCTGTTTACTTATCTCTCTACGTATAATCAAAGGATCTATGTCATCAGCTACTTTTTTTAAAGTCCCACTTCTAGAATCTGATGTGAAGACAGCTTGTTTTTCACACAACAGCACTGGGGAAAAACCAGACGTGAGGAATGAGAGGGCGAAAGTGACAGAAAGTGGCAGAATCAGGATCTAAAACTAGGTGCACTTGTGTTGCCTACAAGTGCAATCTTGCTATTTTGACAATACATCTGGCCACTGGGATTAGAATTTGTGTTTTCCCAAAGCAATTTAGCTGCCCATTGGTAATTTAAGATCGGGGTTTCCTGTTATATATTATATTGGTAATTTAAGATGGGGGTTTCCTGATATATATTGTTTTGATTTTAACTTAGGGGAAATATCTTACCATTTGTCCAAGGAGAATCTCTTTTAAAAACTGTTTCAGATTATATAACTGCTGTGGATTAACACAAACAGTTAATCTTATTATTTGTCATTTTTCCTATTACATTTCAGAAGACAATTTCAAGTCTGGGGTTTATCCTCCTGTCTTCATTCCTGTATCTTCTATTCATATAAACCAAAATTAAGTGCACCTTAAAGAGCAACATTTAACTGTCCCCATATTCTGTCTTTAACCAGCATTTTTTTGAACCAGAGACAGATCTAGTTTGCAGCCCAGTATAGTACATACGGGACCCAAAGACAAGTTTAATTTGAGTGAATAATTAAGAAATTTACTAAAATGGATCTTACAGTAGGTCTTTATTGCTTTCAGTGAAAGTGAAAGTCGCTCAGTCATGTTCAAATCTTTGTGACCCAATGGACTGTAGCCCTCTTCCATGGACTCCTCTTTCATGTAATTCTCCAGGCAAAAATGCTGGAGTAGGTAATTGTTCCCTTTTCTAGGGGTCTTCCCAACCCAGGGAGGGAACCCAGGTCTCCCACAGGTGGGTTCCTTACCATCTGAGCCATCTAAGCCATTCAGAATGGCACACAAATTTCTTTAGAAGGTGCATACTGTTCTTCATAAAATTGTCCTTTCTTTGCCATTTCAGACTCTTCTCTCACCATTTTCTCTTCTCATTTGTATTCCAGACATGCTGGACTTCAGGTCTTCCCAAAGATATGCTTTTTCTCCCCTCTGAAACTCTGCACATGTTGATCTTTGCTTCTCTTTCTTACCTGCTGCTGCTGCTACTGCCAAGTCACCTCAGTCGTGTCTGACTCCGGGCGACCCCATAGACGGAAGCCCACCAGGCTCCCCCATCCCTGGGATTCTCCAGGCCAGAACACTGGAGTGGGTCGCCATTTCCTTCTCTAATCTTTCTTACCTAGCTAACCCCTATTAGTCTTTCAGGGCTAAACTAACACTGCACTTCTTTCTGGGCTTCCCGACTCCACCAATGTCATAATAATCTGGCTTACTTTGCTAATTTCCCACTGGGAGCACATGTCCTGTTTATTTGCAATTGCCTGTTAGCTTGCCTGTCTTCCCAATCAGCAAGTGAACTTCCCTGAGGGCAGGAACTATGTCTTATCCACTGTTCGAGTCCAGGACCTTGGTTGGTATTCAGAACATGGTAGGTTCTTATTACATTTTTACTGGGTGAATGAATAAGTGGATGAAAGATGAGACAGTCAGCTTCGTAGCTTTTAGGTCTAGATATTCTCCATGACCTTATTATTCCCTAAAGGATTTGAAAGACTGAAATACAGTAGTTTAGCAGCATCCAGGTTATTAAAGTATTTGGGCAACTGCCAGATTTCTTTTTATCACATGCATATTTTACATCTGGATATTTTATTTGCATAGGAATAATTCTTCTTGGAAATAATATAGACATTCCTAGTGAGTACACCATCCCAAGAGATGGATCAGCCTAAATTAATCTAAGAAACTAAATATAACTGAGTGGAAAAGAAATAATGCTTTACCGTTATTAAGAGGAAAAGCACATTCTATATTTTTTCTGTAATCAATTGCAAATTTACATATGATAACTCTGGCTGTTGTTTAATCAAAAATGATTATCTCCCTTGATTAGGAGTATTTTTTTTAAGGAAAAGGAATTGCTAATTAGTTTGCTATCACTCTGTTGAAGGTGTTTGCAATTAAATTGAGGAGGTAACGAAAGCTGCAAATGATTCAAATGCTGAAATGTAGTTTCTAAATATTGAAGGAGTTCCTCTTTGAAACTAGATGAAGTTTTAAACCTCTTTTAAAAAATGCAAACCTTACTACCTAAACAGGCATTCTTATAGAAAAAAAAAAATCAGTAAAACTCCTGGTTGAGATGAAAGAGGCTGCTCATTCAACATTTTTTAACACACCAGTATCTAAAAAGGAAAGCAAATTGCTATTTTGTATTTAGATACATGTAGACAAAGTCGTGATATTTTGCCATTTTGAATTTGTTCATTCTCTTCATTTATATGGCACTGTCGACGTATAACAGCTCGGGGATGAAAAGAGTTGGACATGACTTAGCGACTGAACACCAGCGTATAACACCTACTCCTGATTAGGTCACTTCAGATCTGGTGCCTGCGTGCATGCTAAGTCACCTCAGTCATGTCCAACTCTTAGTGACCCCTTGGCCTGTAGCCCACCAGGCTCCTCTGTCCAAGGGATTCTCCAGGCAAGAGTGCAGGATTGGGTTGCCATTTCCTTCTCTGGGCCTGGTGCCTGAGTCTCCACAGAGCCTTAAGGTTCACACATCATACGACTTTTATTTCTTATTCTTTTCACATGGAGACAATACCAAAGGAGTAATCTGCAAGGATGCATCAGCTTCTTTGATAGCAACATTTGAAGATGTCTCCTTCTTGGAAACATGAATTGTCTAACATTTTTTAAACTGTATTTTATTAAAGATAGCTGATTTACAGTGCTGGGCTAGTTTCTGGTGTATAGCAGAGTGATTCAGTTATAATGAATTGCCTAATTAATTTTGTTCCATCTTAACCATTTTTAAGTCTCCAGTTCGAGTTAACTGTATATACACTGTTGTGTAACAGATCTCTGAGATTTTCTTCAACTTGCAAACTTGAAACTTTATACCCATTGAACAATTTCCTGCTTCTACCCCAACCACTCCCAGCCCTGGAAACCACTATTCTATTGATACTTTCTGGATTTTTTCCTCAGTTTAAAAAAATTGTGGTAAAGTGAAAGAGGAGAGTGAAAAGGTTGGCCTGAAGCTCAACATTCAGAAAACAAAGATCATGGCATCTAGTCCCATCACTTCATGGGAAATAGATGGGGAAACAGTGGAAACAGTGTCAGACTTTATTTGTTTGGGCTCCAAAATCACTGCAGATGCTGATTGCAGCCATGAAATTAAAAGACGCTTACTCCTCGGAAGGAAAGTTATGACCAACCTAGATAGTATATTAAAAAGCAGAGACATTACTTTGCCAATCAAGGTCCGTCTAGTCAAGGCTATGGTTTTTCCCGTGGTCATGTATGGATGTGAGAGTTGGACTGTGAAGAAAGCTGATCGCTGAAGAATTGATGCTTTTGAACTGTGGTGCTGGAGAAGACTCTTGAGAGTCCCTTGGACTGCAAGGAGATCCAACCAGTCCATTCTAGATGAGATCAATCCTGTGTGTTCATTGGAAGGACTGATGCTAAAGCTGAAACTCCAATACTTTGGCCACCTCATGCGAAGAGTTGACTCACTGGAAAAGACTCTGATGCTGGGAAGGATTGGGGGTGGGAGGAGAAGGGGACGACAGCAAATGAGATGGCTGGATGGCATCACCGACTCTATGGACATGAGTTTGAGTGAACTCCAGGAGCTGGTGATGGACAGGGAGGCCTGGCGTGCTGTGATTCATGGGGTCGCAAAGAGTCGGTCACAACTGAGCGACTGAACTGAACTGAAAGTACACATAACATAAAATTAGCCATTTTTAAATGTTTAGGGCAGTGGTATTAAATATATTCATAATTTTCTTCTATCATTACCACACTGATCTCCAGTATGCTTATCATCTTATAAAACGTGAATTCTATACCTATTGAACAATAACTCCCCATTTATCCTCCCCCAGGCCCTGGAAACCACCATTATAACTTTCTGTCTCTAAAAGGCCTACATTTTGAGGGGGAAGAAATTGACAACCTGGTCTTAAAATTCATATGGAATTGCAAGGGCCCAGAATAGACAAAACAATCCTGAAAAAGAAGAAAAAGATTGGAGAACTCACACTTTCCAGCTTCAAAACATGCTACAAATCTACAGTAATCAAGACAATGTGATTTTGGCATAAAGATCAATGAATAGAATTAAGAGCTCCCAAATATACATCTATGGTCAATTGATTTTTGACAAAAGTGCCAAGAAAAACCAGTAGGAAAAGAATAGTCTTCTCAACAAATTGTGCTGAGACAGTTGGATATGCACAAGCAAAAAAATAAATTTGAACCCTTTCCTCACACCATATACAAAAATTAGCTTGAAATGGATCAAAATCTAAATGTAAGAGATAAAATTAAAATTTTTATAAACATAAGAGAATATCTTTATGAGCTTGGATTAGGAAAGGAAAAAAGGAAAAATTGATAAATTCGATTTAATAAAACAATACACTATCAGGAAAATTATAAAAGACAACTCACAGACTTCGATAAAATATTTGCAAATTATATAACCACTGAGGAACATATATCTAGAATATATTAAAAGGTCTTATAACTCAATAATAAAAAGACAACTAAATCTAAAAATGAGCAAAGAATTTGAATTGACATTTCTCTAAGGGAAATATATAAATGACCACTAAGTATATGAAAAAATGATCAATATTATTAATCATTCAGTTCAGTTCAGTCACTCAGTCGTGTCCGACTCTTTGCGACCCCATGAATCACAGCACGCCAGGCCTCCCTGTCCATCACCAACTCCCGGAGTTCACTCAAACTCATGTCCATTGAGTCGGTGATGCCATCCAGCCATCTCATTCTCTGTCGTCCCCTTCTCCTCCTGTCCCCCATCCCTCCCAGCATCAGAGTCTTTTCCAGTGAGTCAACTCTGCATGAGGTGGCCAAAGTATTGGGAAATGCAAATCAAAATCACAATGAGATACTACATCACATTCCTCAGAATGACTATAATTAATAATTAATCAGACAGACAAAAACTAGTGTTGGTGAGAATATGGAGAAATTATGCCCTTCATACTTGCTGATAGTAATGTAAGTGGTACAACCATTTGGAAAACCAGTAGTTTCTTGAAATGTTAAATATAAAGTTACTACATGACCCTGAAATTATATTCCTAGGTATCCGCCAAGAAGAAAACAAATATCCTCACAAGGACTCGTGTGCAAATGCTCATAGCAGCATTATTCACAATAGTCAAAAAGTGGAAATCACACACATGTCCATCAGTAGTGACTGGATTAAAAAAATGGAACAATGAAATATCACCAATTCACCAATAAAAAGAATCAAGGTACTGATACATTTCAACATAGATGAATTTCAAAAACATCTTGTTCAAAGAAGTCAGGCACAAAAGAACACATATTACAGGATTCCATTTATACTGTATATCTAAAAAAGCAAATCTGTAGAGGCAGAAAATACTTTAGTGGTTCCCTAGGACTGGGGGTGGGAATGGAAAGTGACTAAATGGGCATGAGATTTCTTTTTCTGGTGATGAAAATATTCTAAAATCAGACTGTGATGATGGCTGCACAACTTTGTAAATATACTAAAAGTCATTTAATCATACACTGAAAATGAATGAATTTTCTGAAATATATATATACAATGGATAAAGTATACCTCAACAAAACTACTAATAACATTTTTTTAAAAACTATATTGGAAATAGAAAGGACCTAGAGATCACCCAGTCTAAAACATCTCATTTTATAGATGAAGTAAATGAGGTCAAGTCAGGCTCAGTGAGGTGCCGAAGGTCATAAGAGCAACTATTATCCTAGTATGATACAGAACCCAGGCATTTGGAAGTTAGCATATTTACCAAGCCTCTTTCCTGGATATACATTCCTAGACTGCTGAAACTAGGAGGGGTCACCTTTTACAATGTCAAAGCACTGAGAATATTTCCTGTATGGCCTTTCATGCAGCTTGTCATTGTCCTTTTTCTGAGAGGACAGCCAGCTCCATGAGAAATGATCCTTTTCCATTTTTGCTCACCGTTTTATCCCGAATGCCTAGTACAGAGTGCAGGAGCAAGGTGGACTCTCAGTAATAATAATATTTGTTAAATGAGTGAATAAATGAATAAACGGATGAATCTGAATAGGTCACATAGTTTATTCACAATAGTCATTGTGCAGTCATGCTCCAGGGAAATCTTCTGATGGCAAAACTGGGTGCACCGTGCACAGAGGTCTGCAGAGATACACATTACCCGCTGCAAGGCAAGGCTGAGTATTTCACTGGATTTTATAATAAGAATAAATAGCTTCTTTGGATTGACAGGAGGGGCAATATCAAAGAAAAAAACCCTCTTGGCTTTGGCTAACTATATGGAAAGAAGAAGAGAACTTCTGGAGAGCATTCCCCTAAGAGAACAAAAGCTTGTAAAAAGCTTAGACCAGGACAGCTGATGTAGGAACTTCATAGGCTCTGCAGCTGCTCAGCTGGTTACTCTTGTTATCTTTCTGGTAGAGGAGGAGACATGTAAGAGGGCTGGGAGGGGAGAATCCAGGGATGGGCCAGAGTCACACAACTTTAAATGTTTTTTAATTGTCTCAATTTGAAGTATCATGAAGCTGACCAAAAAATTAGCCAAATATAGAACATCCTACTCCTTGGAAGGAGAATTATAACCAACCTAGGCAGCATATTAAAAAGCAGAGACATTACTTTGCCAGCAAAGTTCCTTCTAGTCAAGGCTATGGTTTTTCCAGTAGTCACGTATGGATGTGCGAGTTGGACTGTGAAGAAAGCTGAGCACCAAATAATGGATGCTTTTGAACTGTGGTGCTGGAGAAGACTCTTGAGAGTCCCTTGGACTGCAAGGAGATCCAACCAATCCATCCTAAAGGAGATCAGTCCTGAGTGTTCATTGGAAGGACTGATGCTGAAGCTGAAACTCCAATACTTTGGCCATCTGATGCGAAGAGTCGACTCGTTTGAAAAGACCCTGATGCTGGGAAAGAGTGAAGGCGGGAGGAGAAGTGGGCGACAGAGGATGAAATGGCTGGATGAGTCCATCACCGACTCAATGGACATGAGTTTGGGTAAACTCTGGGAGGTGGTGATGGACAGCGAGGCCTGGTGTGCTGCAGTCCATGGGGTCGCAAAGAGTCAGACACAACTGAGTGACTGAACTGAACTGAACTGGTTATTAATAAAATATAAGACTATGAATGATTTCTCCTAATTAAACAACTTTTGGGTCTCTCCATTGGCAATGTATTGTAGTTTTCACAGTTCCCATACCAAGAAACATGATGCTAGGGGAGGATAAGTGCTGAATCCATTCAGGCTCTTAGGGTGTAAGTAACACAGGATAATCTGCTGTCTTAGGGGAAATTTGTGTGTGTGTCTATGAGGCAGCTCTTAAAACCTAAGGAAAAGGTGAGGAAGCAGGACTGCAAAAGGAAAAGAAACTTGAATAATTCCAAGGATCCAGAAAACAGAAAAGAATAGAGGGCCGCTTCAAGGCATCACAGTTGGAACAAATCTGTCCCATCATTTCCCGACATTGTGTCAATCACTTGCAATGCAAATTCCAGAAGAATCTGATTGGTCAAGATTGATCACATGCCCATTACTTGGCCAGGGAGTACCAGGCAGCTTCACTAATGATCCCATCAAGACTGCAAGTGGCAGGGAGGGACAATTTCCCAGGAAAAAATGAATTTCCAGAATAAGGGTGGATACAAGTTACAGACATCCGCATGAAAGTGTTAAATAGATGAGCCATCAAGCCAGAGTTGGAGAAGGAAATGGCAACCCACTCCAGTGTTCTTGCCTGGAGAATCCCAGGGACGGGGGAGCCTGGTGGGCTTCTGTCTATGGGGTCACACAGAGTCAGACACGACTGAAGTGACTTAGCAGCAGCAGCAAGCCAGAGTATTATAAAAGCATAGTCCTAACCAATTTGTGGAGGGTTACAGTTACATTTTCAAAGCAAGTAACATTTAAACAGAGAATTTCTGGGATCATTTTCTGTAAAATCCTTCCCATCACATATTCAGAATCAAGCAAAATTAGACCTTCTAATTCGACGTTCTCAAAGTTCAACAGTTTTTTTCTTAAATAAATTATAAATCTTGAGGTAGTCAGAAGGAACTAAAATTCTTAAATAAATCAACATGTGATGATAATAATAATAAAAGCCAACCTACTGTTAAAAATATGCTTTTTTGTATTTCAGACACTATGACCACATTATATCATTTAAACCTGTCAAGAACTGGTAAGGCTGCACTGGATCCCTTTATGGGAGAAACTCCAGTTTCTCCCTCACAAAAGGTAATGATCAAGAACTTGCCTAAAATGCCCACAAAAGGTAGTGCCTTGGGATTCAAACTCAGGCTGGTCTGATTCCAATGGCCATTTTTGTAACAAACATGCACTAAAAACTCCTGATATCTTTACCATAACAAATCAACTATATGTTCTTTTGTTACTTTTGTTTGAAAGTCCAAATGAGTTTAAGTTGACTCATTTCTATTTGAATGGTAATATTGTTAAGACTGTAAAAAAATCTAAAAAATTTCGAAATTAAAAATCAGTCTTAGGACCTTAACCTTACATATATAAAAATTAACTCAAGATGGAATGAAGACCTAAAGTAACAACTGAGACTGTAATACTTTTAAAGGAAAACATGAGGGAAAATCTTCACAAAGTTGGATTTGGCTATGATTTCTTGGATATGACAACAAAAGTACAGACAGTTAAAGCAAAAAAAGACAAATGAAACCAAATTGAACTTAAAAACTTCTGCACATCAAAAGAAACAATCAATAGAGAAAAAAGCAATCTATGGAATGAAAGAAAATATTTACAAATCATATATTTGATAAGGGATTAATACCCAGAATAAATAAAGAACTTCTAAAACTTAACAACAACAAAAATAATCTGGTTTAAAATGACAAAGAACTTGAACAGATAATTCTCCAAAGAAGATATACAAACGGCCAAAAAATAGATGAAAAGATGCTATTTATCACTAACCATCTGGGTAACACAAAGCAAAACCATGATCAGATACCACCTCATTTATGTTAGAATGACCATTATTAAAAAAAACAAAAACAGAAAATAACAGGTGTTGGCAAGGATGTGGAGAACTTGGAACTCCTATGGATTGATGGTGAAAATGTGAAATGGTATATCCACTATGGAAAACAATATGGAGCTTGCTCAAAAGATAAAGCATACAATTACATATGATACAGCAATTCTACTTCTGGGTGAATATACAGAAGAATTAAAAATAGAATCTTGAAGAGATTTTTATACATCCATGTTTATTGCAGCACTATTCACAATAGCCAAGAGATGGAAGCAACTCAAATGTCCACAAATAAACAAAATGTGGTTATATATTTACAATGGAATTTTATCCAACATTTAAAAAGAAGGAAATTCTGTCATATGCTATAACATGGATGAACCTTGAGGACATTATGCTACGTTAAATAAGCCAATCACAGAAAGACAACTATGATTCCACTAACATGAAGTGTCCAAAGTAGTCAAACTTTTACAAACAGAAAACATAATTGTGGTCACCACAGGCTGGAGATGGAGGGGGAAGTGGGTGATGTTGCTCAATGGGTGTAGAGTTTCAGTTTTGCAAGATGGAAAAGTTCTAGGGATCTACTGCACAACTGTGCATACAGTAACACTACCATGCTATATACTTAGAAAAAGTTAAGATGCTAAATTTTTTTTTTAAACTACAGTTTAACTAAGTTTAACTAAGTTTTTTTTAAACTAAGTTTAAAAAATATTTATTTATTTAATTTATTTGGCTGTCAGTTCAGTTCAGTCGCTCAGTCGTGTCCGACTCTTTGCAACCCCATGAATCACAGCACGCCAGGCCTCCCTGTCCATCACCAACTCCCGGAGTTCACTCAAACTCATGTCCACAGAGTCGGTGATGCCATCCAGCCATCTCATTCTCTGCGTCCCCGTCTCCTGGAGCATGCGGAATCTTAAATTTTAGTTGGAGCATGTTGGATCTAGTTTCCTGACTAGGGAACCTGGCCCCCCTGCATTGGGAGCGCAGAGTCTTAGACACTAGACCACCAGGGCAGTTCCTAACTACAAGTTTTTAGAAAGCACTGTTGGCTCAGGTTAAGTGTGTGGTCACACGAATTCTCCAGTTCCTAAGACATAACTTACCATCAAGTCCAGGCACTGTCATCCTGTATCTGTGAGACTGGTCTTTTATTTTTAATCTTAATGGAGGACTTTGCAGTTATTGCTTTGAAATTTCATCATTCAGCCTTTAACTCATCATTCTAAATTTGAGATAACTTAGCCCCTTTATGTCATTGATGAATCCCACCAAATTTGTATGATCTAAAGCATTTGTTTAATACATTTCATATAATTCTATCCAAGTTACTGAAAATAGGACTTAGAAACCAAGGTGAAGGTCTACAAATGACCTCTCTGCTAGCACTTTTTCTGTACTTTTGTTTCTAATATACTTGTTCAACCAACTCAGGTATTTGTTTATTAAACTTTTATTGATTATCTGCCATGTGCCAGGCACTGTGCTTGGTGTTGATACAATTATAAACATTACCCACTCACACACACACACATAGACTTCATTGTCTCTTTCTTCAAGTAGTCCATATTTCTGCAGTTATTAACAAATATATCATAAGAGACTATAAAATGCTTCTCTGAAATTTCAGAAACAATGATCCTTAATATCAAATACTAAAATAGCAGTTGTATAGCAAAGGTGAAGTCTGCCTTCCCCTCAAATCCAGGTTGACTGATTTTTTCTATGATTGCTATGATAAATTCCTATGAATACATTTAATTTTGCTTCATACTTTTATGGTCTAGCTTGCCCTAAACTATTTTTTAAAAATTTTAACCAATCGTTAAACAATTTTTATGCTGAACTTAAATATTCAGCAAAGAAGTAAAGAGTCTGTTTGGTTTGAATTTGTACAGTTCATTAAACCCACGGTTTTCATTACAGTAATATTTAGAGGACTAATTATCCCTAGTAATTACAGAGTATGAAGCAATTTAAATGTCATTACAGCACAGGTTAGAAGCAAATTTACCTATTAAATTATGAATGTTTTACTTTTACTGGTCATTGAATAATTAAAAAATGCACATGACACAATTTCAAAGATGAAAAAATAGATGCAATGGCAGTAGCTTTGCATCAATTCAGAACAGTCTGAACTTTTATTAAAAAATTTAAAAAACTTTTCTTAAAAATGTCAAAAACCTTTGTATTTTCAAGTTGTGGTTGCAAATGTGATTTTAAAGTAATTTATCTCACTAAAAGTTTTCAAAAAGTTAGATTCTATTTAGAAGCTGAATGAACATTTAAAATAGAAATTAGCAACTTTTATTCCAAAAAAGGATTCAGTTTGTTAACTGGACAATGATAATACAGTATTCAGTTCAGTTCAGTTCAGTCGCTCAGTCGTGTCCGACTCTTTGCAACCCCATGAATCACAGCACGCCAGGCCTCCCTGTCCATCACCAACTCCCGGAGTTCACTCAAACTCATGTCCATCGAGTCGGTGATGCCATCCAGCCATCTCATTCTCTGCCGTCCCCGTCTCCTCCCACCCCCAATCCCTCCCAGCATCAGACTCTTTTCCAGTGAGTCAAGTCATCGCATGAGGTGGCCAAAGTATTGGAGTTTCAGCTTTAGCATCAGTCCTTCCAAGGAACACCCAGGATTGATCTCATCTAGAATGGACTGGTTGGATCTCCTTGCAGTCCAAGGGACTCTCAAGAGCCTTCTCCAACACCACAGTTCAAAAGCATCAATTCTTCAGCCATCAGCTTTCTTCCCAGTCCAACTCTCACATCCATACATGACCACGGGAAAAAACATAGCCTTGACTTGATGGACCTTTGTTGTCAAAGTAATGTCTCTGCTTTTTAATATGCTATCTAGGTTGGTCATAACTTTCCGGTTTAACCAAATATTGCAATGATTATTAAGTCAGAAATGATGGAAAATTGGCAATTTCATACAGTATATATATCCCAGCATATTGTAGGGCTTTACAAATCGAAATTAATTTTTAAAAACTTTAAATAGAATTTAAAACATTACGTGAGATTTGGAAAAATCTAATTTCACCACATAAATACAAATTCTATGATTATTTCTATACTTTCCCTCCCATTGTTTCCTCTTGCACATTTTTACACACTTACAGTCATAGTGTACATCAATGTTTGCATACACAAAATTTAAAATCTTACATCATTTATATTTTAAATTTTGATATAATCTTTGTCTTTATAATTTTTAATAATTGCATAAACCACTAATTAAATTTATTGTATTTACTTACTCATTCACATATTATTAAGCACTTAGGTTGCTCCTAGCTTTTTAACATTACAAATGCTGTTTTGGTGAACATTCTGAGTTGCTAAGAAAAGCTGCCTTATATTTATATAATCCATTAAAAAAAAATCTATGCCTCTGTATTTTTCCACTGTTTGTATTTTTTTAATCAAGCAAATTATGATGAATACTCCAGGTACATCAGGAGATAGAAAGCAACTCCATAGGTTTTTCTCTGTAATTTGCCATTACCACTCAAAACTGATTTCTTTTATAGTCATTAATTCATAATGACAACATAATAACAATTTTTCAGAGCTCACATTCTATCACCAAACTTTACACAGAGCTTGTAATTAAAATGTCAGAATTCATTCCTGTCCTTAAAAATATTTTTTTTTTTTGCTTCTGATGAATGATTCAAAACTCAGTTTTATAAATCTTAATTCTCACATCTATTTCAGTTGCAAAATGAATCCTCAAGATAAGAAAGAAAGAGTTTAGAATTTAAAATTTGTTCTTATTAGGTTGACATAGACAACAGGGTCAGCTGTTGTTAGTTTTTGACATTTTTGTTACATTGGAAAATAAAGAATTGTGCAACCAGAAGTTTACACTTTTCTATCGGACTATTGATACATTAGAATTATTAAATTCTAAAGAGTGTTGTTTTTGTGCATTTTAAAGAGAATGTGTTCAGTTCGTTCTTAAGTTAGAGTCATACAACATCTTGGTCTGGCCCAGATTTTATATTCTCACATGTGAAAGTAGAAAAGACTGCCAAAGCAATGGAGACACAGACATACAGAACAGACCTGTGGACACAGCGGAGGAAGGAGAGGGTGGGACAAATTGGGAGAATAGCATGGAAACATACACATTACATGGAAACATACACATTACATTACCATATATAAGCTAGATAGCCAGTGGGGGATTTACTGTATGACTCAGGGAGCTCAAACCCTCTTCTCTCTGGCAACCTAGAAGGGTGGGATGGAATGGGAGATGGGAGCGAGGTTCAAGAGGGAGGGGACGTATGTATACCTGTGACTGATTCATGTTGATGTATGGCAGAGAATAACACAATATTTTAATTGTCCTCCAATTAAAAATAAATAAATAAAAAAATAAAAGACTGCCAAAGTATAGTGTAAACTAGAGATAATCACAGTGCAACCTATTATCCACCTCTGGGCCTCACTTCCAGCATGTCAGGAGTCAGCGAGTTAACTGGAGTTCTAGAACTCATGCTTCAGTGGAATAACTATGCACCATTATTCTACCTTCGAAGTGTTGTAAGATGAGTAATATGCAGGCCTCTTTATTT
The DNA here is from genome assembly GCF_049115385.1 of Moschus berezovskii. Taxonomy (NCBI): domain Eukaryota; kingdom Metazoa; phylum Chordata; class Mammalia; order Artiodactyla; family Moschidae; genus Moschus; species Moschus berezovskii. Next base: position 92,783,559 of record NC_142463.1, on the reverse strand, counting down.
TGATTGTTTAAGCCAGAATGATGGAAGTAGAAATACACGTCATCTTTCACTCATTCCCTTTAACAATTCTTGATGCTAATACTCAATTGTTGGCAATACCTACATAGTTAATAAGAACCCAGTATCTAGAATTAGAATAAGCCATTTTTATAGAGAATGTTCCAATCTACTTTCTGTTCACTGTCAAATACTCTATGAGGACACACCACTCAATCTGACAAATATTTGAGTGCCTTTTCTATGTAGGGTAAGATGTATGTCAAAGAAAGCTGTGCCCTTGATTTTTTACATTTTCCCCAGCTTAACAAAGGGCTAAATTCTTCCAAAACACATCCTGTGGCTGAAAATGTTTTTGTTAGTAGTTATGCAACCTTATGAAAAAGCATGGTCTTCTCCAAATTGGATACACTATAAATTGAAAACATTAGTCATAGCTGGTGCTTTTTTCTTCCATTTAAAATACATACACTTTAATACTTTCTTTCAGGCCAAATTTTAAGTGGTGTATTGAAATATTGGAGAAGATATACTGTATGTTAAAAAAAAAAAACTTGGACAGATAATACTTTAAAAAGCAATATGCATCAGAAGGAGAAGAAATAGCAGTGTAATTTTCTCACATTTCAACCCGCCAGGCATCCACGTATAATTTAACAAAATGCAATATGATACAGTACTCATTTGTATACTCAACATGTAATTATTATGAGCACTTGTCATGGATGTCACACTGTAATCATCACTGTGGGGGATACATGGGAAAGAAGGGTCCATCCTTGCCCCTAAGCAGCTTACAGCACCTTTGGGGAAGCAAAACAAGCATAAAAGGTTTAATAACAGAGTGGACTGCTAACTCTATGACACAGATAATAGTGCTTCAGGAAAGCATGGGGGAGTGGTCCTGGGAGGGCTGTAGAGAAGCAGTGGGGCTTGGGCTGGATCTTAAGAATGAGTAGGATTTAGCTAGGGGAGGAAAGCTGGGGAAGGCACCCTGGACTGAGGAGAACATTTAAGAAAAGGGGAACTGTGTGATGACAGTGTCCAGGGACTGGTGAGTGAGTTATGGATAAACTGAAGCGGCGGGTCATGCCATGGAAAAGCGAGGTGGAGTGAGATTTGGGATAGGGAGGACCAGGGAAGGCAACTGGCTCATTGACACCCACACTATGCCAGACCCTTTATTTATCTTATTGAATTCTTCCAAAAACTCTATTACTTCCCAGCTTCATAGATGAGAAAACTGAGGCTCAGACAGATTATATGATTGTTTTCAAGGTCCTAAGACTGGCAGGTGACAGCAACAGGATTCACACTCAAGTCTGTTAGCATACCCTTGGTCTGTCAACTATTCTAGTTCCTTTAAAGGTTTTGCAGAAGGCCTTGAATTTGCTTTTGGATGAATGTGTGAATGTGGAACTGAGCAAGGCATAACCAAACCATGTTGTCTTGTCCTGTGAGTGCATTAGCCTCCAATGGCCCGAGATCCTAAACAAAGATAAAATCAGTCCAAAATGCACTAATTTTGTTAGATCACAAATCTCATGAATCTCAAGGTTTATGATAACAAAAAAGAGTCAGGTTGAAATTCAAAGGTGCTTGAGTTTTACATATTATGTAATTTAACATCACATTTTAATTTAGTTTTATAGAATATAGTCCTAGTTAAACTCTGTTCTGAAAAGTTTTCAGGTCTTCTCTGAAATTATCTAAGCTAAACTTCATGCCAGTAAATTTTTGGGAGGAGGACGAATAATGGATTTTTTGTTTGATAACAATATTTACAGGCATCATCTGGTCTCAGTTGCTGAAGGCTGGTATTCTGAAACCATGAGACAACATAGGTTCATTTTTTTTTTCTAATTAAAAAAATAGCTGACTCTTGACAGTAAAAAGAAAAGAAGAATCCCCTTTTTGTCTGCAGTGCTTTTTCACTATTCCTTCTTTGCTGGACATCACAATAGCTGTAATATATTGTACACTAAAAAAGGAGTGTGGTGGTTAAATATTCATGGCCACTTGCTATTCAGTGTGTGTTTTTATTATATTTGGCAAATAGCAGTCTCTCTAATGATTCATTTAACCCAGTTTACAAATGTCCAGTATCTAATTTTTATCTATCACTGACAGATTTCTGCTTTTTCTGAAAAAGAAGGCATCAGCCTTGCCTTTATGTAGCCTTTCAGCCTCTTGGACGTCCATTTGAAGGTCCCAGGTACTTAGGTTTTAGGATCTCAAGTCTCAAGAGTGAGCAGAGTGCAGCAAGTGTAGACCAGAGGGAACGTGGAGACAGACTTTCGTCCCCAGGAGTAGAGTCCCTCCAAAATACAAACCAGGGTTAATGGGATAGAAAGGTCAAGGGAAAAATTCTGCTCCTCTGCTTTCTGTTTTATTGTTATAAAAAGGATGGCATTTTTCAGAGATTATTCCCTTAGCAAAGCAAAGAGAAAACAAAACAGAGAAAGGGGGAAAAGATTTCCTAAAATGTATTTATCGTTGGGCCTAGCAGGGCTGGCTTCCTGGGCAGCCATGTGACCTGAGTGGTCATGCAGTGCCCTGCATTCAGAAGGGTCTCATACTTGGTTTAATGCATTACCACATCGCTGTCTAGAAATTCTTGATACTATTTGAACCAGGCACCTCATGTTCTCATGTTTCACTGGTGCCTACAAATTATGTAGCTGGTCTTGCAGACTACTGAAGTACCTGATGAAAAAGCAGCTCATTTTGCTCTAAGCAAGAGGCTCCTATCAAGTTGGCTGAAGAAGGCAATACCAGAAACCAAAAGAAATGGAGGAGGGAACAAAGGAAACAGTTAATGGTAACGCACTTTCTCGTGACTAATAGTGATGCAGAAGCAAACTGGTCTCAAGGGAAAAAGAGAAATTTGGCTGAAAAGAGACTCATATCATTTGCCACCTCTTCCCATGTAGCCTCTTTTTATCCAAGTTCTATATTCCTTGTTTATACCCTCCCTGCATCTGCTCTGCTCTTTGCTAATACTCGTTTGGACATAGTCTGTAACCTTGTTTATACAATCCACAATTGCGACTGATATTAAAGGTAAAGGATCTTATATTGATACTATTAAAACTGAGAGTCTTATCATTATTTCTTTGTTCTCAATTGTGGACATAAATAAAAGAACAACCAGATGAGAAAAGCAAAGGCTATTTATTCTAAGCAAGGGAGTCAGCTACCGTCACTAGCATTTTGGCAGAGACTCAAAGGCAGGCAGAGGAGTAGGAAAGCTCTGTAGTGGGAAAAGAAAGGCTTCAAATGTGCCTTGTTGGGAGGCTGCTGGCCTGGGGAAGCTGTAGGCAAGCCAACGAGAAGCGGGGCATCCTATGCAATTGGTTAGGGGGCCCTATTTGGTTTTCTCTGGTTGGTCCCAAGCTGGAAGTAGAGACATAAGTTAGAGAGGCTCTCAGTGATTAATTAAGTCCTGGCTATTTGGGGCTGACTGTTACAGATGATAACAGAGATAGGTCATCTGACTTCATACCAGTCTGACTTCTGATAGAGTTGCTTTCCTGGGCTATCTGTTATGGATAAGTGGTTGGCTTCCTGGGCAAGTTGGCTGCAGGTTGTGGGTCAGAGTTCTTTTTTAACATGGTCTGCCATTCTCTATTTTTGTGTATTTAGTCTCTCACAAGACACCCCTTAATAACAGGGTCTTTTTGGTCTGGTTAGAATAGATTTCCTATTTCAAATGATCCCTATATAATGTGTTTTCTTCCCTCCTAGTCCAGGTGGCATTTATTTTTCATGCTTGTACCAGATAATGTATTGCTTATATCATAGTCTTACTAAAGAGGCAATATTAGCCAATTAATTCCTAGAGTTAATGTATTAGGAGAAGAAAACAACCTGATTAAACGAAGCCTTTCATAATTCCTTTGTTCTGCTTCAGGGAAAACAATATGTGTCCCTCAATTTTCCCTCAAATGTATAAACTGCAGTCATCAATTGCCTTGGAGATGTCACCACCAAACTTTTTTGGAGACAGACCAAGGGGGCTGACCTTGGGGGCCAGGGCAGATATGGCCCGAACCTCCCGGCCAGTGCACCTCAGGTATAAAATATGGATCTCCTCGGGGTCAAACAGGAGGCATGGTGGAGGTGTCTGGTGTCAGATGAACCTGGATTTGGAATGAAGGAAAAAAGCTGCACCTTGGTCTCCTCCTAGGCAAAAGCCAAAAGCTAGCCATCAATTCTTAACAAATAACTGGGCATCATTTTTCCCTGCTTTAACTCTGTAGACTGACTATTGTGTCTGATGGAGTTTTTGTTGCATCATGATTCCACTTGATAGACATGGATTTCTGGCTGATGGTTATTATGATTGATAGTTATAATTCTGATTGATGATGGCATTGCAGGCAAATTCTTTACCAACTGAGCTATCAGGGAAGCCCAGTTATAATGGTAGTTGAGTTTTAAAGTCTTAACTGAATTAGTAGAGTTAAGCCCCAAAACCATCAGGTTAAAAAATATCCATAATTCATATTAATGTCATCAGTAGACTAAAAATTCAAGGCCTGGATCATGAAATAAAGTAAGGATTGTTGTTCTTACCAAGATTTATTGAGTAGCACTTAAAAATAAATGTTAAAATGCTTGATGAAATATACAATTATTCTAAAAATACATATAATTTATAGAGTAGACTAGAAGACATAGAATATGTGTAATTCTAAAGCTTCTAGCAGCCACATTCACTATTTCTACTCATGCTGCTGTGAGCTCATTGTTTTCTTTCTTTGCCTGCTCTCATGCCAAAGCCAGCATCCTAGGCCAAGTTCTCACCCTTTCAAGTCTAGGTTGTTGCAATAGCCTCTTCCCTACCTTTACCGCAGTTCTTCTATACAGATATCAAGAAGAGTTTTCACAAACATTTTCCCATTACATCCTCAAGGCCTCAGCAACTCGGTGACATAATAAACATAACTAACATATCTGGTTACTTCATATGTACCAGGCATTGTGCTACTTTATGTGTACCATAGTGTCAGGAGGTGAGTTCTACAATTCTGAGAAATAGAAACAACTACTGAGAAAGTTAAGCAACTCATTGAAGATCATATCACCAGAAGGTGTGGACCTCAAAGCCAAATCCCTTCTCTTAACCACAAGGTTCTTCTGTATAGCAGAAAGAGCATCAGAGAGGCATAGACTTGAGCTGTCTCTGCCATTTGCTAGTTATGTGGCCTTGTGCAACTTAACCTACACTGGTCGCTGTTGTTTCATATGTAAAATGTGAACATTTTGAGGACTGGAGGATGTAGCAGACCTGGAATTCAAACCAGGTATCAAGTCTGCCTCTTAACCACCATGCAAACAATTTAAGCGACCTGCACCAAATCTGGAACAGAGTAGGTTCTCGATAAAGCTGGTTAACTAGAGAAAATAAATTCTTAGACTAGTTCCCAAGATTCTCCATTGGGTACATCCTCTTCCTCCCTACTAACTCTTCAATCTCTCCATGTTAACCTCTCTAATCTCAGCAGTTCAAGAAGCAAGACTGAAAGAAAAGAGAGCATTCATGAGGGGTCAGAACACCGGGGTACCAGTCCTGGCTCCACCTTATGAGGATGATCAGTCATTGGCCTAAGGGAATAATGCAAAATGTCACCGATGTGAAAGCTACATAGCTCTGGACCCGAGGAGATTTAGAGGCGATGTAGCGCTTGCCTTCATGTGTTAAAAAGTTGCCATGTGGAAGAGTGAGTATATGTGGGTCATATGTATTTTTGGAAACTGCAGAAGGCAAAGTGACATTCATCATGTATTCAACAAATATATAGTAACTGACTGATATATACCAGTCACTGGTCTAAACATTGGGGATATAATAGTGAACAAGGCACATAAATTCCTTCCAGTTGCTATGATTCCATATATAATTTTTCTCTTGACACATTTATGTTGTCTTTGTTACATCTAGTTAATAAACTCCTTATGGGTGTGAAGCTTGTTTTCTCCCTCTCAAACATCTCTTCCTATTACCTAAATATAAATGGTCAGCAGTTTCCTTAAAATATACTCTTGTTAGGGAGATCAAGTAGCGAGGCCACCCTAACATTATGAAGGAAAAGGAATTGTCCCAAGGCACCAAAAGTAGCTCTGCTATTTCATTCTAGAAAGAAAGTCTAGCCCACTGGCAATATCCACAAGATAGTGTAACTTCAGTTCAGTTCAGTTCAGTTCAGTCACTCAGTCGTGTCCGTCTCTCCGCGACCCCATGAATCACAGCACACCAGGCCTCCTTGTCCATCACCAACTCCCGGAGTTCACTCAAACTCATATCCACAGAGTCGGTGATGCCATCCAGCCATCTCATTCTCCGTCGTCCCCTTCTCCTCCCGCCCCCAACCTTTCCCAGCATCAGAGTCTTTTCCAGTGAGTCAACTCGTCGCATGAGGTGGCCAAAGTATTGCAGTTTCAGCTTTAGCATCAGTCCCTCCAATGAACATCCAGGAGTGATCTCCTTTAGAATGGACTGGTTGGATCTCCTTGCAGTATAAGGGACTCTCAAGAGTCTTCTCCAACACCACAGTTCAAAAGCATCGATTCTTCGGCGATCAGCTTTCTTCACAGTCCAACTCTCACATCCATACATGACAACGGAAAAAACCATTGCCTTGACTAGACGGACCTTGGTTGGCAAAGTAATGTCTCTGCTTTTTAATATACTATCAAGGTTGGTCATAACTTTCCTTCCAAGGAGCAAGCGTCTTTTAATTTCATGGCTGCAATCAGCATCTGCAGTGATTTTGGAGCCCAAAAAAACAAAGTCTGACACTGTTTCCACTGTTTTTCCATCTATTTCCCATGAAGTGATGGGACCAGATGCCATGATCTTTGTTTTCTGAATGTTGAGCTTCAAGCCAACCTTTTCACTCTCCTCTTTCACTTTCATCAAGAGGCTTTTGAGTTCCTCTTCACTTTCTGCCATAAGGGTAGTGTCATCTGCATATCTGAGGTTATTGATATTTCTCCCAGCAATCTTGATTCCAGCTTGTGCTTCTTCCAGCCCATCATTCCTCATGATGTACTCTGCATATAAGTTAAATAAGCAAGGTGACAATATACAACCTTGACGTACACCTTTTCCTATTTGGAACCAGTCTGTTGTTCCATGTCCAGTTCTAACAGTTGCTTCCTGACCTGCATACAGGTTTCTCAAGAGGCAGGTCAGGTGGTCTGGGATTCCCATCTCTTTCAGAATGTTCCACAGTTTATTGTGATCCACACAGTCAAAGGCTTTGGCATAGTCAATGAAGCAGAAATAGATGTTTTTCTGAAACTCTCTTGCTTTCTCCATGATCCAGCGGATGTTGGCAATTTGATCTCTGGTGCCTCTGCCTTTTCTAAAACCTGCTTGAACATCTGGGAGTTCACGGTTTACATACTGCTGAAGCCTGGCTTGGAGAATTTTGAGCATGACTTTACTACCGTGTGAGATGAGTGCAATTGTCTGGTAGTTTGAGCATTCTTTGGCATTGCCTTTCTTTGGGATTGGAATGAAGACTGACCTCTTCCAGTCCTGTGGCCACTGCTGAGTTTTCCAAATCTGCTGGCATATTGAGTGCAGCACTTTCACAGCATCATCTTTCAAGACTTGAAATAGCTCAACTGGAATTCCATCACCTCCACTAGCTTTGTTAGTAGTGATTCTTTCTAAGGCCCACTTGACTTCACATTCCAAGATGTCTGGCTCTAGGTCAGTGATCACATTATCGTGACTATCTTGGTCGTGAAGATCTTTTTTGTACAGTTCTTCTGTGTATTCCTGCCACCTCTTCTTAATATCTTCTGCTTCTGTTAGGTCCATACCATTTCTGTCCTTTATCGAGCCCATCTTTGCATGAAATGTTCCCTTAGAATCTCTAATTTTCTTGAAGAGGTCTCTTGTTTTTCCTATTCTGTTGTTTTCCTCTATTTCTTTGCATTGATCACTGAGGAAGTCTTTCTTATCTCTCCTTGCTATTCTTTGGAACTCTGCATTCAGATGCTTATATCTTTCCTTTTCTCCTTTGCTTTTTGCTTCTCTTCTTTTCACAGCTATTTGTAAGGCCTCCTCAGACAGCCATTTCGCTCTTTTGCATTTCTTTTCCATGGGGATAGTGTAACTTAGCAGGACCCTATGGGGCCTTCCCAGGACAGACCTTCCCTGTTACCTCTGCTTTAGCTCCTCCGATAATAGTATCTGATGCACACTTCCTGAATTGGTTTATAGATGCTAAAACCATCACCAAATGGAAGAAATTAACTATTGATACTTGATGAGCATGAGACCTATTGTGTCTAAGGATTGACAATGTTAAAGCCCATTACACTGCCCTACTACCTCAACATTAACCACAAGCTGATCTCATACCCTGAGACCCCCTATTCCTGGCTTTTAAAAATGCTTTTCTGATATCTATGGAATCCGGAAAAATGGTACTAATGAATATATTTGCAGGGCAGGAATAGAGATGCAGATACAGAGAACAGACTTCTGGACACAGCAAGGGGAGGAGTGGGTGGGATGAATTGAGAGAGTAGCACTGAAACATATATATTACCACACATAAAATAAATAGCTATTGGGAAAAGGCTATATAATATAGGGAGCTCAGCCCAGTGATCTGTAACAACCTACAGGGCTGGGATGGAGTGGGGGGTGGGAGGGAGGTTCAAGAGGGAGGGGAAATATATATACTTATGGCGGATTCATGTTGTTATATGGCAGAAACCAACATGAACCACCAACCTGAAGGATAATTGCAAAAACAATTATCCTTCAATTAAAATTTTTTTTTATTAAATGCTTTGCTCAAACCCTTCAGGGAGTTTGGGGCATTTTGAGCACAAGCTACCCATTCTCCTTGCTTGGCCCTGCAACAAACATTTCTCTGCTCCAAATTCTGAAGTTTCAGTTTGTTTGGCCTCACTGTCCATCAGGCACATGAACTTGCATTCAGTAACAGCAGCTCAGTAGCTGCTTAATAAAGTCATCTTGATTTTTTAAAGAAATGATATGTGGGATTAAGGACAAAATGTTTGAAATCTAAAGATGAAGCGCTTGCTCCTGGGAATACACCTAGGCCAAGAGTAATGGAAACAAGTAACTCACCAGCCAAGAGGGGCTGGTCCAGCTCTCAGAAGTGAGAAGATTCAAACAGGTCACACATTTGAAGGACTGAGGACTCTTATTTCTAAACAGTTAATTACATCTCTTTTAATGAGTAAGAAGGACATCTGCACAAGATACAAACCAATCTTCTTCTTATTGAAAGAAAAAAAGCAGCAAGAGCTTCATCTCTACCACACAAAACCTTGGAATTTGAAATGCAAACAATCTTTGTTTTCTCACATGGAGAACAGAGCGCCGGAAGAACAAGACTGAGACAAAGCACCAGTTCTTTAAAGGAAACTTTGGAAGAAAAGGAAGGGTTTCTTACTTAACAATAGGCTCAAGATCCTGAAAATGATGAGCGAGAACAGGGGGCAAGAAGGGGCAGAATGTTTCTCTGAGTGATGAGCCAGTGCCCCTGCTGCTGGCTTCCAGAAAGCAGGTTTCCCTCTCCTGCTTTGCCTTCATTAACAAAAACGTCAGCTGGACTTCTACTGTGAAAAATGCTATCACTAAGATCAATAATGAGAAACAGATTTTTTTTTTACTGAAAATTTTAAAATCATCTTCAATTCTTCATCTAGATTTTCTCCATACAAAAAATTTAAATTAGAGATAATTAGTTGGACAATTCAAACAAACAAATAAAAAAATCCCAAATCTGCTTTTTGTGTTCTTTGCATAGATCTATTAATAATTATTCAGAAAGCCTAAAACAATGTTCAGTTTGCCTCAGCAATTGCTTTCCATGGGCAGTAGCAATTACTGCAAAATTATTAGCTTCCTCTGTATCTTCAGCAATATGTTATAGTGACATAATCAGTTGAAATAATTTTGTAGATTTTTAATAGGATTGTTGCATAAAACCTTTGCTTCTGGACCCTAACTTTACAAAATCCTCCCAGAGCACCCTTTTTCAAGTGTACCTAGGCTAATGACTCTTTGGTATGTGACTGTTCATTTGTATATACACACCTATGGCTTGTGTATCACTTAAGGCAGATTAGTCTAGCTGACCTTTACAGGCTGCATGGTGAGTGACAAAACAAATGCCACCTTATTCTTTTTTACAGAGGAGAGGCAGAGCACTGGTGAAGGAGGTATAAAACCAACAATCAACCTGGCACAGGCCACTGGATACCTCTGAGCTTCTGTTTTTTTTATCTATACAATGCAAATAGTAGTATATAGAGATATGTTACCAGAACGAACAATTTTAACATCATAATTGTGAATGGACTAATTATGAATGGATAGCACAGAAAGCATTATCATCATTATAAAATACTTTGTCTTATACTGGACCCCAGATTTCCTTGGAATGATTCGATGGGGAAGAATACGTTCTCAATCAGTACTGTCCTAATAAAAAAATACAGATGATCCTTGAACCATCCATGTTTGAATTGCATGGGTCCACTTTTTTTTTTTCCAATAAATAAACAGTTCACTCTCTATCCTTGGGTTTCACATCCATGGATTCAACCAGCTGCAGTCAACTGAGGATCAAAATTTCTATCCTCTGTTCATTGAATCCTCTGATGCAAAACCTGAGGCTACAGAGGCCCAGCTGTCCTAGGAGTGACTGTGAACACTGAGACTTCATCACCAATACAGGAGAGCCTGTGGCAGGTCTAGCCATTTCTTACAGCAGTTTGCTTTCCCCAAATTCCTCTAAATATGCCTTTAAAAAAAACAAACAAAAAAACTTGGAGCTCTGATGTCCACATTCTCTAAATTTGAAACAAGGGTATGTAGTTTGACCTGGGACTTTTGTGCTGTGACCAAGTATAAGAGAGATTTTACGGGACCTACTATACAGCACAGGGAACTATACTTGGTATCTGTAATAACCTCTAATGGAAAAGAATCTGTATACACATGTGCATGTATAACTGAATCACTTTGCTATTCACTGGAAACTAATACACTGTAAATAAACTGTACTTCAAGTTTAACAAATAGGCATTTTTGTGAGAGATATATATATATGTTTTTGATTGCGCTGGGTCTTCACTGTGGCGCGAGGGCATCTCTAGTTGCAGCATTCAGGCTTAGCTGCCCCGCAGACATGTGAGATTTTAGTTCCCCGACCAGAGATCAAACTGAGCCTCCTGCGTTGGAAGGTGGATTCTTATCCACTGGACCACCAGGGAAGTCCCTTGTGAGCTATATTGTGGACACCAAATTGCTGGAATTTCTGGGACTTTTTTTCATGGGAAAGAATCACAATATTTGAAATCTAGAAAGTCCCTGATGATCAAGTACTTAGGGACACAATAATCCTTATGACAGATAACCCACAAATGGCCAGTTTTTATAAGCAGAGTTCAACTTTAAGTGCAGAAAGTGCATCTGCAACTTGGCTAATACCAGCTTTAATGAAGCAAAAGTATTTTCTATCTAGCAAATTAAAATGAAGAGAAAAAAAATAGAATAGAAAACACCCCTTTATCATCAAATGATGATCTCAGAATTTCCTTTTGAATCTTGTGACCCAGTGAAGGCATTGGCCCCCTTTCTGATTTGTCTTTGCTTAATAAAAGAGGTCTGGGTTAAGAGGTGGGGAGGAATAGGGCAGGAATTATTATTAAAAAGGTAAGAAGTCTGTACTGAAAACCATACAGATCAAATATTATAGAACATTTCACATGAATGACTACTGTTCTTAGTTATTTAAACTTTGCAAATTTTGAATAGCATTTGGGTCTATCTGATTTAGTAGGAGTAAAGGCAGGGAAGGGAAAGAGAGATGAAAATTATATTTTAGCAAAAACATGGAAGAAGAAAGGGATAGTGTTTGCATGCAAAATTTAGCTTCCTAGTAACCAAGGCAAAGAGGAAAATACGATGAGTTATATAAGTTCTTTTTTTCCAGTGGAAGCCAACAGGCCAATTATTCAGGAGAGACAAACTTTTTTGACACTCAGCTCTGAAAATAATTTGTCACAGAGGTTTTTGCATAAAGAACCTTGAACAATTTAATGGATATTTTTTCCATTTAGGAGATTTTATATGCACATTAGGGCCGAGTTGTTAGAGAAATGCTCTTTCATGTAGGCTAGAAAAGGTAGAATCTTTCTCTTTGTCTCATCCCCTATTTACTGGGCCCCCATCCAAACACATTCTAGTCCAGGCACACGTGCCTTCAAAGGGCATGTAGCCCAGGTGGGGCAGGGCCATAGAGAAACCACAATTAACATCATTATCCACGACTTTTCAGGGAGGTGTTAAGAGGTATACTCCCTTTGAAGCTGGCAGACCATTCATCCTGTCCCAGCAGCCTACACACTGAAGGTGGGATTTGTAGCAGCTGTTTCATTTTTGTTGCCTGTTCTGCCATTCTTTCTCCCACAGAGGAGTAAGAAAGAATAAAACGGAGGGGAGAAAAGTTGCTCACATTATCTCTTCCACCCAGCAAGGTCTGTGGCTAGAGTCACTCTGGGCCTGAAGGAAAGATCTGAATCTCCATGCTGTGATCCTAAGGGGGCAGGGAGGTGATGGCAGATGTAGATGAAAACCGTAGGCTCCCTGGGCTCTTGGTGTTATAAAACATGACAACTTCATAGAGAGAGAGGTAAGAGAGCAAAGAGGTATATGTTTTTCAGAATGCTACCTTCAGCGCTTGACTGCTTATTAAAGACCCATCAAAACAAAAACCTGAACAGGCTGCTAAATGGTGCTTTGGTGGATTAACACTGGGCTGGATCCCACATTCTGAGATTTCAAAGTTCCTTTGAAGTTTAGCATATTAGAAAATCACTTTGAAAATAGTACCACTGTAAACTGTGGATGTTTTCTACTGCATATTAAAAATGGATAGCCAACAAGGACCTACTATTCAGCACAAGGAATTCTGTTCAATATTATGTGGCAGCCTGGATGGGAGGGGAGACTGGGGGAGAATGGATACATGTATATGTATGGCTGAGTTCCTTTGCTGTCCACCTGAAACTATCACAGTATTGTTAATCGGCTATACTCCATTATAAAGTAAAAATTTGAAAAAAAATTTTAGATGTTTCCTAAAAGCTCTCTGATGGAAGAAGAGTTGACTCATTCTTTAGGATTTAATAAGGGGGAGAAAAAAATCTTTTATCATAACAAGCATAAAAATAAAATATCCCACAATGAATGAAAAAAAGAACAAGTAAGTCAGATAAATTTGCCAAAGGTGATCTTTTTCTCCTAAAGATTCAGTTCCTTTCAGAAAGTTCATACCACTTCTGTTTCCTTGATAGGGCCCTACACCTTAATAGTCTTAGTATTAGGGTAATTTCTATAAAATATTCAATGTGACTCTCATTAAAGCAGCCATCGTCATCATCATCCTTGATTCTGTTCTTGTTACTTTACTGGCTTCTCAGTCGGACGGCCCTGATGTCCTCAGTAGGAGAATGAGTCTCCTATTCCTTTTAGGATCACTCAGGTTGATTTGGGGATTAAGCTGTGAGAGGCCTGGGGGACACAAAAGTGAGAAACAGTGTTCTGTCCTCAAGGCCCTCTGGGATCAGATCCTGATTCCTGCCCCAAGCTGGAAGTTACCAGCTTTCCAGGCATGGAAAAGGAACACAGACCAAGTTCCTGAAGGAGCCTTCTTTACATCAGGGCTCCTTAGAAAAGCTAAAAACAAATCACGCAAAAGTAAAACTAAAAACAAACCATGCGCCCCACTCATTAAAGAGTATGTAATAGAAATGCATTGCTATTTAAGGTAGCTGTTGATGTGAATTTATTTAAGGTTGATGTGAATCTAATGACTTTCCTGTTATCACATCTGTGTATATTTATAAACTTGTCTTAGCACAGAAACATGCGTCACCACTGATCCCTTGAAAGTAGCTGAGGTTATGGTGTGGGAGATGAACATGAAATTTAACTACAAGATGAAGCTCCTTAAAAGGTCAGTGGGGTGGAGATTAGCAATTGTTCCAGTAGAGCAACTCTCCACAATACATTCTGATGCAATGACTAATTATTGTGATTATTTTCATCAGCAAAGGCTCCTTTAGAGTTAAACATATTCATTTTCTCTTTACCTCCCTCAAAAGCATTTCAAACCTTGGAGAAATTCCATATGTTTTCTACCTATACTTAGGAAATGTGCTCTCGTATTTTTTCCACAAAAGGCGAACTACCTTTCTTCCCACTGCTCTGCTGTCTGTGAAGCAGTAGTTTTCTCTTCTCTGGATCTGTTCTAGAAAACCAGATGGAGCTGAATGAAAACAATTAGCACCAGAGTTGATAAAAATCCTCATCTGACCTTTGGGGGAACTCCTGGGCTCACAATCTATAGCCAATAAGCTACAGGTGACCATAATGAGCTGACACACTGCAACAAAAGGAAGTAGTAAGTATAGATATTATAGATTTTTAAAAAATTATTTTTAGCCCCTAAAAATACTCTCTACAGTTTTACAGGTTTATATTAAATATGGCTTCTTTACTGAGCATTTTTCCGAAGGAAAACCTGCAGAAGAGGGTGTGGTTTTAGAGCTGACTCACCCACGTGGTGGGAAGAATGAAAGATTAACAGAATAATTAGTTATAAAAGATCACTTATAACACCATCATCATAACTCCTTAAATTCCTATAATGCCTTAGATTTTTCAAAGGGATTTCATACATGTTCTTGTTTGCTTTTTGTAGACCTGAATTTGAAACCACACAAGCGTAGATGAAAAGCATACTTCTCTCAAGACATGACCTGGGAAAAACAGTCCAGTTTTCCAAACGGTGAGATGTCTGCATTACCATAAAGACAAATATTACGACTCAGTATTCAGGAGCAAAATGGAGAAGAGATTTGGGGGAATATTAACCAGACTGTCATATTCTTTCTCTTTCTAGTTCATCCCCAAATTTTAATTGAGAAAACAACTGTCTTGGCTTGTCTTGTTTTAATGCATGTTGTTGCTGAATTCATCTGCATTGTTTGAATTCATGCTATAATTGTCAGCTATTTGTTTGTTCAGGCGACTAGGTGGTTAATTTGATTTTTCAGTCTTTGAACAAAATCTTTGATAGTTTAAAATGCCTGATGAGTGAAAGATATTGGGACCACCCATCTTTTTACATGAATGACTTTTGAGAGAGCAATACATAGAAATCAAATTTCATTTCAGCTTAAATAAATCTAAGCATAATATATTCATTTGGTCAATGATTTTTAAATTCAGAATCTCAGAATTTTTTAATACTGGGACAGGGTAGAAAATCAGTAATATCAGGGATATTTGCTCACTCAATGACAATATGTGAGAGTAGACAAAAATTTATGAGTATAGATTTCAGAGAGTTTGGTTTAAAATGGCATGGGAACATGCTAATATCTTAAAAGAAGACTGTAAATGTCAGCATATTTTATATTGCCTTCACTCATAATATCTCCCCTATCCTCAAACTATGGCTATTTATTACTTTACAAATTGTAGTGTTTAAATGTCTTCAGCCTTATCTAGAGATACAACAAGAACCCACCATTATGAGCTTTCCTCTCAGACATTTTGGAAACAATCCAAAAATAGACTGTTTATCTTTGACTGCATAGCATGTCTTAATGGAATAGTTATAATGGTAATTATTCATATTTATTGTATTTTCCTTAAAGATGCTTTAAATGCATATTTTACATTTCATTACTCTGTGTCATAATGCAGCATCATAAACTTAAACATGAAACCACTTTGTGTTACTGCACGAGTACTAAATAGTTCAATAAAATGGGAGATTCTCTTTAAATGGCACCTTATGAAGAACTATTTTCCCATCTTTCTCTAGGTACTGCATTTCATAACTCGATTCTTTTCAATTTTAACAGCAATTGGCTTTGCATAAAATCTTAAAGTTGGGAGGTATATTCATTTAGAGGATTTCTTTCAGCTACCAGCAGCAAAAAACTTGACAAACAGTAGCTTAAAAAAGTAAGAGGTTTATTGGGCCCTGAAGACTTCCATTCATCCTCTTTAGTAAATGGCCTTTGTCTTCATTATCATAACGGGGCCACCATACCTGGGCCTCCCCTCTGCACATCAGATCAGAAGAGAAGGAGTGGGCAAAGGACAACAGGAAAGAGGCCTTACTGGTAAGCCAGCTGAGTCTCTCTGCTTTCCTTTTTAATTGAGATATAATTCACATACCATTAAATTCACCCCTTTAAAGTGTATAATTCAATGGTTTTTAGTATGCTGCTGCTGCTAAGTCGCATCAGTCGTGTCCGACTCTGTGCGACCCCATAGACGGCAGCCCACCAGGCTCCCCCGTCCCTGGGATTCTCCAGGCAAGAACACTGGAGTGGGTTGCCATTTCCTTCTCCAATGCATGAAAGTGAAAAGTGAAAGTGAAGTCGCTCAGTCATGTCCGACTCTTAGCGACCCCGGCTTTTAGTATACTGCTATCCAATTCCAGAACATTCCATCATTCCAAAAGGAAAGCCATACTCGTTAGCAGCTTCCCCTCCACTCCCTTTCTGTAGCTACTAGCAACCACTACCTACTCTCCATTTCTGTGCTTGTTCTGGACATTTTTCATAAACGAAACCGTACAATGTGTGGCCTTTTGTGTCTGGATCCCTTTGGGTCTGGCTTCATTGATTCAGCATAACATTCTCAAGGCTCACCCACTGAATGGAAGTATCGGTACTTCATTTCTTTTTATGATCAAATAATATTCCATTGTATGGCTATAGCACATTGGTATATAGAGTTGTTTCTACTTTGGGGCTACTATGAATAATGCTGCTATGAATATTTACATAGAAGCTTTTATGTGAACATATGGTAACTCAATGTTCTAGTTTTTCGAGAAGCTGCCAAACTGTTTTCCAAAGTAGTCACATCATTTCACAATCTCACCAGCAGAGTACAAGAGGTTCAATGAGTCTGTCTCTTTTAAAACCTCTTCTCAAAAGACTCTCCCACCCCATCCCCCACCCCAGAGACTTCTACAAACAAGTCATTGGCCAGAACTGAGTCATGTGGCTATTCCTATCTTCAACTGAGTCTGGGAAAGTGGGCATTCTAACCTTCAAACCTCTATTGTAGAGAAGCAAGGGAGGTTTGCATCTCTGTTAAAGAAGTGATCCAGGTCACTGTTTTTTTATGATAGGAAATCCCCTCTTCAAAACCCCTGACAAAGGGGCATCTCACCTCTGCTGGAACACAGTTCAAGATAAGACTCCTATCTCTTGAGGGAACTCCCCCCACCGACCCCACATTTGAATGGATCCCATTATTAGTTCTTCCCGTGTACTGAGTAATGTATCTGATATTTTCCCTTCAGAAATAATAAAACAAAGGGAATACAGGAATGCAAATGAAATAGAGTCATTAATAATGTAAATGTGATGTTCCAACTATTATTGCCGAGCTCACAGGAGGGTTCGGTAATTGTTTATCTTCCTCCCTTCCACCCCCAGCCCACCTCCTGTCTTTGCCTTCTTTCCTCTGTAATGGCATGGCAAGAGGATACATTTTGTTGTTCTGTTAAATTATACATTTCTAGGACATCAGGGATGGTGTTGTCTAATTGACTTTGGTCCACACCTGCTACAACTTATGCGTATGCGAGCATTAATGACTTTTTCCCATAGAGGAGAAGGAAGACAACTGGTGACAGAGGAAACCACTCACAGACCCACCACTGGATTATAAGCATGCTGGGTGCTTAATGAGTTGCTGAATAATATAATACTGCTTGAGTTCTTTAGCTGCCTCATGATTAAATGCTATAAATATTTATGATTTATTACTGATGCTTTGGATAGGATAGGTTTTGGAAGACTCATGGATCACAGTGATTCTAAAGGAAAATAAGAAAATAAAACTATATAAAGCTGCTTATTTATAATGCTGCTCAAATGGGTTATGCAATTTTCCAGAAGCTGGAGGAGGTAAAGCTATTCAGTGGCCATGCCATTTAAATGGTTTCTTCTATAATTGGTAATATATTTCTCATAAGAGTATATGTATAATAAGTGGGCATTATGGTTATCACTTTCTACTAAGAGCCCACTCATCTTTGAAGGTTTCAGTTAGGCTGCAAGATCAAAGAACAGAGCATCAGGTTTACCGCAAATCCTTTCTCGCTATATGAGCCACATGCATACTCAGTGGCTAAGTTGTGTCCAATTCTTTGCGACCCCATGGGTTGTAGCCCGCAAGGCCCCTCTGTCCATGAGATTTTCCAGGCAAGAATACTAGAGTGGGTTGTCATTTCCTTCTCCAGGGGATCTTCCCAATCCAGGGATTGAACCCATATCTCCTGAGTCTCCCTCATTGGCAGGTAGATTTCTCACCACTGAGCCACAAGCCCATTGTATGTGCCAACCCAGGACTAATAAATGGGGGTCTTTCCCCTAAAGTCAGAGATCAGGTCTCTGAGAAGCAAGGTGAGCATGTAGCTGTACCACTGGCCCCAGGTGCACCTAATTATCCACTTACACTCTGCTGTTTCCTTAGTTCTGCTTGGCTTAGAGAATTCGTACTCAAAAAATGAGCATTTGCATGAGGCACGTGGCAGTGCTCTGTGGGCACTGTGATGTGAACTCCAAATTCAAATAACTGGGTTTGATCCCTAATTCTATCAAGTTGCATGGCCCTCAGCAAGCTATTTAACCTCTCTGGGCTTCAGTTTCTTCATGGCCTTCCTGTGGATTGAGTGAGTTAATATATGTGAAGCCAAGACCAAGTGCTTGATTAACTATTATGTGTTGTTATCTCCATTAAAAGGAATCATAAGCAAACCTTTTGACGTACAATGTGTCTTAAGACAGAGTAGACATCTCTGAACATTGTAAATTTAGCATATACAGAAAAAGAGAAGCATTAAAACTTTTTTGCCTGGAACTGTTTCTGTACCCTAACATATAAACAGAGAAAAAAATTACTGAGTTTGGCCTTTTCACATATCCTATCTCATTGCATCTTTATACACACCCTTTGAGATGGTTATTTGTTATTATTCTCCTCATTTTACTATAAATATAAGGAAACCAAGAACTTGAGAGATGAAACGGTTTGCCCAAGAGCACAAAATTACTAAGCAGCAGAGTCAAGATTTGAACCCAGTTTTTTCCTCAATCAATCTATACACAAAGTGGTGACAAGAATATGTTTTCATATTGTCTTTGTAAGAAATGGAAAGGCACGTTTGGGGTTAGGGGAGAGGAGGATGGAAAAGAACACCTTCACATAATTCTCAATGAAGGAAAAGATGGATTCTCCTTGAGAAAGGGTCAACACAGCCCTTCTGTCGTGCAGACATCCTTTGCACGATTGCAGAACAGATCCCCTTTTTCCTGGGTTTCCAAAACCAACTACTTTTAAATACAAAGCGCCACTGGTTTGAATCACAAAGGCAGGGTGCTCAAACAAAATTATAGTTTCTCTTTAACTGATAAGTGTAGTCAGAATCTAAGAAACCTCTATGTTATAAACTGAAGTGTTTTACTATTGCATTTACTCATGCCATTTAAGTGGAGGATAAACAGTTCACAATTTCTAATACGTTAATGCCAATGAAGAAAGCAAACGGTTGCTGGGAATTTATGACTGACAGCCCGGTGCTCTCAGCCAGCTAATGAAGTCTCTCCCTCACACACAGCTGCCTCGTGTACCAAGGCTCAGGTCAAGTATTCCTGTCACTGAGGAGATGTCATCTGGTTCCTTATTTGAAAAAGGATTCTTAATACCGCATCACTCTCACATCTCCCTAGTTTTGTTTCAGACAAAAAGAAATTAGATAATCAAGTCACATACAGAGAAGAGAATATTTATAATACTCATGAGAGTAAAACCTTTTCAGGTCTGAATGGAAAGTCATGCAGTCTCTGTGAAACATAACATCCTGACTGGAGGGAACAAAAAAGTTAGCAAAAGCAACTGGCTCACTTTACCCTTCTAAAAGGCCCCAGAGTGAAAGGTGTAACTATTCCCTTAGGTGAGGTCCATGGTGACGGATAGCACTTATGAAACATTTCCTACCTGCCACATATATTGTTTATGTGGTTAACGAACTCTACCAAATACTATATCTTGTTTACTCCTACAAGCAGCACCATAAGATAGAAAATATTGTCTTCATGTTAGAGATGTGGACAAGCTTCCCAGGTGGTGCTAGTGGTAAAGAACCCACCTGCCAATGCAGGAGACCTGAGAGATGTGGGTTTGATCCCTGGGTTAGGAAGATCCCCTGGCAACCCACTCCAGTATTCGTGCCTGGAGAATCCCATGGACAGAGGAACCTGGTGGGCTATAGTCCATGGGGTCGCAAACAGTTGGACAAGACTGAAGTGACTTAGCACACAGCACAGAGATATGCAAACTGAGGTTTAGAGAAGACATGGAACTACCCCCAGGTCACACAGACACTAAATGGTATAGCAAGGACTCAAACCCAGGGCTATCTGTTATCTAAGTCCATGCTCTTTTCAACTTCCTACATCTTCTTCTTTCTTTGGAATGTGTGACACCCTCCCCATATTTATCATTGAGGAGTTTAATAGTTATCTATTGGTTCAGTTCAGTTCAGTTCAGTTCAGTCGCTCAGTTGTGTCCGACTCTCCGCGACCCCATGAATCACAGCACACCAGGCCTCCCTGTCTATCACCAACTCCCGGAGTTCACTCAAACTCATGTCCACAGAGTCGGTGATGCCATCCAGCCATCTCATTCTTTGTTGTCCCCTTCTCCTCCCGCCCCCAATCTTTCCCAGCATCAGAGTCTTTTCCAGTGAGTCAACTCGTCGCATGAGGTGGCCAAAGTATTGGAGTTTCAGCTTTAGCATCAGTCCTTCCAATGAACACCCAGGATTGATCTCCTTTACACATTACCCCACACTTAGTGGTTTAAAGCAACACACATGTTAGCTGTGGGTCAGGAATCTGGGCATGACTTAGCTGATTCCTCCACTTTAAAGTCTCTCACGAGATTGCAATCAAGGTGTCAGCCAGGAGTGGTGGCTCATCAGAGGCTTGACTGGGGAGGGATTTGCTTCAGAGCTCACATGTTTGCTGGTAGCACTCAGGTCCTGGCAGGTTGTTGGACTGAGCAGCTCAATTCCTGAGCGGCTCTGTCAACCAGAGGCTGCCCTTAGTTTCTTGCTTTGTGGGTCCTCTCCATGTGGCAGCTGACTTGCTTGAAGCCATGAATGGAGAGTCAATAGGGAGAGTCTGCTGGTGAGATGGAAGTTATGATCATGTGCAACATAATCATGATGGCAACCTTTCCACCTTTGCCAAATTCTGTTGCTTAGAAGCAAGTCACAGACCTTTCTCATATTCCAGGAGACAGGATTACATAGGATGTGGATGATGAAAGGTGTTGGGTACCTCTTAGTATTAGCTACAGGAAGTTAGGTCAAATGTTCTGTGTTTTCCTTTATATTTCTACCAGCTCCATCAACTTGTCATAAAGCTCCTTGTCCAAGGTCAGAAGAAGGCTTATAGGGCTTCCCTGGTGGCTCGGTGGTAAAGAATCTGCCTGCCAATGCAGGAGACATGGGTTCAATCCCTGGTCTGGGAGGATCCCACACGCTGTGAAGCAACTAAGCCCGTGTGCCACAACTATTGAGCCTGTGCTCTAGAGCCCGGGAACCACAACTACCAAAGCCCACGTGCCCTAGAGCCTGTGCTCTTCAACATGAGAAGCCACTGCAATAAGAATACAATGTACCGCTGCTAGAGAGCAGCCCCCCTCACCGAAACTAGAGAAAGCCCACACAGGAACCAAGACCCAGTACAGCCAAAAATAAATAAATAAAATTACTAAAAAAGAAAAAGCCTTATGATTAAAAAAAGTTTTAATCCCAACTGAGATGTTTATCTCTTGCCAGTTGTTTAAAAAAAAACAGTATTATTTCTTAATACTTGGGCCTTAATTCTTATTAGTTGCATTACCATCTTGTTTCTGGAAATAAAGTCATTACTTGTAGCACCCGAGGGAAGTGTGTATTTAGTGGGGTTAGCAGGGTCATGAAACAAATATATGGCCTTAGTTCTAAACTCTGTGTATGAGTTCTAGTAGCCTTCCAGTCCAGCCTTCTATCCAGACCCAAGCAGAGAAGTCCTACAGAATGGCTCTAGCACAGGGCTTCTGGATACCTAAAGGTGCAGGCTTACAGGAAACAGAGAACGTAATACTTACAATGAGAAATTGGTTATAGAAGTTATAATTCATTGCTTTTTAGTGTCTCAAACCCCACTGTACCATTGGAATGTAACCTGCTTGAATTATAGCAGCTTAAAAAAATCTTTCCCTCACTATTACCACTTGCATATATCTGTGTGTATATATATATATGTATGCATGACACTCAAAATTTAGCACTATGAATTCTCACTGCTGCTGCAAAACTGTTCCTTCTCCAACATCTTGACGTACACTGCATCCAAAAGAGGCTTTGGAAGTCTTCCAGAGCCCAGTCACACTGGGGGAATGAAAACCCACCCATCGTCCGTGTCCTGTAATTTCTTCAATAACTTCAGCATAGAGTGACATTGGTATACCAGGGAAAAGCTGACAGATTTTTTTCTATAAATAACTGGTTGGCAGGGCTGTGGTGACAATTTATATAATAGAATTCATGCTTAAATAATAAGGTAACAGCTTTGGACTGTGATGTTTTAAATGTTTTATTGAAATGTAGACTGATTAACAGGCAAGATTCTTCTTCTAATTATTTTAATTATAGGCTCTTAATGACAGGAAGCTGTAGAAATAAAAACACGATAAAATTTCATTTTAATGAAGTGGCACCTGGAAGTCCCAACTTCTCCAAAGCAAGTAGGGATAATCTATTGTTACCTAGAAACAAAGCACATATACATAGAGGTTAAGATGTTCGTTGAGGGAACAGGATTATTTATGCCCCAATTTCTCTGAATGTAAGTAGAATGAACAAGACATATAGTGTGATAAAAAGACACTGGACTCAGTCAAGAGGCTGATTTTTAGCCAGGGCTCTGTTAAACTGCTTGTCTGTGTGACTGTCTCACCTCTTTTGGTCTCAGTTTTTCATAAGTAAGATGCAGAAGTTGAAATTAATGAGCTTTTCAGTATTCATAGCAGCACTGTTTGCAATAGGACATGGAAGCAACCTAAATTTCCATCAACAGAGGCATGGATAAAGAGGATGTGGTACATATACACAGGAATATTACTCAGCCATAAAAATGAAATAATGCCATTCACAGCAACATGGATAATTATGCTAAGTGAAGTAAGTCAGTCAAACATATCATACTTATATGTATGATGGAATCTGATATGTATATATGGAATATGTATATATGTATATACGGGATCTGAAAAATGATACAAATGAGCTTATTTACAAAACAGAGATAAACTCACAAACATAGAAAACAAACTTATGGTTACCACAGCGGAAAGGGGGGTGATAAATTAGGAGTTTGGGATTAACAGATACACACCACTATATATAAACTAGATAAACAACAAGGACCTACTGTATAGCATAGGAAACTATTCAACATCTTGTAATAACCTATAATGAAAGAACTCTCAAAAAGAATATGTATATATATATAGGGAAAGGCAATGGCACCCCACTCCAGTACTCTTGCCTGGAAAATCCCACGGACAGAGGAGCCTGGTGGGCTGCAGTCCATGGGGTCACTAAGAGTCGGACATGACTGAGTGACTTCACTTTCACTTTTCACTTTCATGCATTGGAGAAGGAAATGGCAATGCACTCCAGTGTTCTTGCCTGGAAAATCCCAGGGATACGGGAGCCTGGTGGGCTGCCGCCTATGGGGTTGCACAGAATCAGACACGACTGAAGTGATTTAGCAGCAGCAGCAGCAGCAACAGCAGGGACTACCCTGATGGTCCAGTGGCTAACACTCTGCCCTCCTGATACAGGGGTCCTGGGTTCAATCCCTGCTTGGGGAACTAGATCCCACATGCTGCAACAAAAGTGATTCAGTTATGCATATACATACATATATTGTTTTTTAAAAAATCATATTTATTTTTATTTATTTATTTGGCTCTTAGTGTGGCACATCCGGTGCAGCAGAAGATCAAAGATTCTGTGTGCCACAACTAAGATCCGGTGCAGCCAAATAAATAGATAAATAAAAATAAATATGATTTAAAAAAAAAACAATATATATATATGTATATGCATAACTGAATCACTTTTTTTGTACACCTAAAACTAACACCTGAAGAAGGAAATAGCAACCCACTCCATATTCCTGCCTGGGAAATTCCATGGACAGAGGAGCCTGGTGGGCTACAGCCCACAGGGTCACAAAGAGTTCGACACGACTTAGTGACTAAACAAAACTAACACAGTATTGTAAATCAACTATGTATCAATAAAAAAGAAATTAATGAGCTCAAAACTCTCATAAGCTTTATAATTCCATGATTTAATTATTCTATTATAGCGATAAACTTTTAAGGAAAATAGATTGATCATATCTTCCACTAAATATTAATTCACATGCACACATAAAGATGTCAGTTTTTAGGATACAGACAGGGCTTTGCATAGAATTTATCAAAACCAAATGTTATTTGGATGTGTATCCATGTACCTAACACTGCTGTGAGTGAGTGGGTAAGATGGTGAGGTAGGGAAAGGACAGTATTCATCCTCCCACCTACTCATTCATTCATCCATTTGCTTGTATTAGGCAAGGGCTCACTAATAAGATGACATTTGAAGATAAAAGAAAATGAGGGAACAAGCCATGCAGATCATCTTGGGGAAAAGCATTTAAACAGAAAGAGCAAGTACCAGAGGCTCTAAGGGAAAAGGGGTTTGTTTTGTCCAAGAATGAGCAAGGAGGCCAGTATGACTAAAGCAAAGTAAGTGAGGAAGAAACAGTGGGAGACTAGTCGTGGAGCTGGAAGAAGCCAGGACATGGGAGGCACGACAAGCAAATGGATCCTGCTTAGCACTGGTCGTGCACTGTTATCTGTCTTCAAGTCCAGAAAACCATCAGTCATAGTCTCACAAACACGTCTCATCTGCCCCCTCTCCTTCTCCTTTTCAGTAACTCCTATTAAGTTGGAGCTGTTCCACCTATTTTCTGTTTCCTAGCTGACATTTCTTAGTTTTAATCTCTTAGCATTCAATACTGCCTTCTGGGTGGGTTTTCAACACAATTTTCCAATTCTTTATTTGTTCCAATATGTTCAGTCTAGAGTTTATCCTATTTGTTTTGATTTTTATTTCAATGATTGCACTTTTTACTCCTAGGGTTTCCAATTAGTTATTATTATTTTTTTTTATATCCACTTGTTCTTGTTTCATCTTACTATTTTGTTTCCAAATTTTTTGTTCTTGTTTTTTAGGAGTACTATTCTCTCCTTTATCTCTGTGATGATCTTAAACATATCTGTTTCAGCCATTTTCATATTAATCTCTTATTTTTATCTCATCTGGAGTAAGTATATCTCCTAGTTATTTATATCTTTTGTTTCACTTTTCACCATGTGCTTTGGAATTTGAATTTGAAGGCTCATCACGGGTAGGAGGTGTTATTGTTTTTCTCTCTTTGTTTTCCCGAGATCTGATAATTTGGTGGTTGCTTTATCCTGGCCCCCAAGTCTCAGTGTAGGCCTCAGTCTTTCTCCTTCCTGCCTCTTTTCCTCCCTCTCTCCTTTCCTCTTTCTTTCCCTTTTCTCCCTCCCTTCCCTCCTTTTTTCCTTCCTGCTTTCGTTCCAGTTCAGAAGCTTCTGTCTCACTGAAATTTTACAACAATCTAGTTACCAACCCAGTGAGCTGTTGAACCCATCTTCTTGCTTCAAGGTGAGAACCATTAATTCCCACCTTTCAGCTTCATATGCTCCACTGCTCTAGGCGAGAGTCCATTGCATATTTTTCATCTTCCTTTTACGGGTGGAGGAGTCCACAGAAGTACAGTTTCATTCAAAGAAACTGGCTCTCTTCTCCACCTCTCAGAGGACATGTCTGGTCCCTGTTACCACACAGATACTAACATTTCACAGCCTGTGCTTGCCTTCACACCTATCTGCCCATGACTTCAGCCTTGTTTATGATATTGTATTTTTCTTTTGTCTTTGGCCCATAAAAAGACTTATTATGTTTCTCAACGTGGCCATTTGTGTTTAGGTTTCTTCGAAAATATTTTTATCTGCACTGTTTGCGTTGGGAGCCCAGGGATAGGGTGTGGACCTAAAAGTGTAAGCTTGCATACCATCTTCACTAGAAACCTCTTCAGGAGGAATTTGAGACACAAGATAGGCCAGAAAGAATTTATAGGCCTGAGTGGGCCGGGTGAAAGTATAAGCCCAGACCTGACGTCAGGAATATGTAGGACGCGTGCATGAAATGGGTGGAAACGATCCGGCTAGTGGGAACAATAGCAGTGCAGACCCAAGGGATCCCAAAGTCAGGGTTACATGCCCTCTGGGTGTGCTCCTGTAACACACTGTTCCTCCTCTCTGGTCACACTCATCATTTCTTTGTAATGATCTGAAGGAAGACCTGTGTATATCTTTTTTTAATTGGAGGATAATTGCTTTACAATACTGTGTTGACTTCTGCCATACAACAACATGAATCAGCCATAAGTATATGACCCCTCCCTCTGGACCCTCCCTCCCATCCCTCTAAATTGTCAGACAGCGCGGGCTTCAGCTCCCTGTGTTATTCAGCAACTTCCCACTAGCTATCTATTTTACATATGGTAATGTCTATGTTTCAATGCTACTCTCTCAGTTCATCTCACCCTCCCCTTGCCCTGCTGTGTCCACAGGTCTGTTCTCTATGTCTGCATCTCTAGTCCTGCCCTGCAAATAAGTTCACCAGTACCATTTTTCTAGATTCCATATATATGTATTAATATATGAGATTTTTCTCTTTCTGATTTACTTCACTCTGTATACCAAGCTCTAGGTTCATCTACCTCATTAAAACTGACTCAAATTCACTCCTTTTATGGCTGAGTAATATTCCATTGTATATAAGTGCCACAACTTCTATCCATTCATCTGTCAATGGACATCTAGGTTGCTTTCATATCCTGGTTATTGTAAATACTACTCAATGAACATTGGGGTATATGTGTCTTTTTGAATTCTGGTTTTCTCAGGGTATATGCCCAAGAACTATGTATATCGTATACCACTGTGTCTTCTCTGCTACAGCACCTGCACAGAGAAAGTATTCAACAAATATGTGTGAGATAAATGAATAAATATTAGACAGATAAATCACAGTGTGAAAAAAACACATGGACCACATGTAACTTCACCAAACACCAAGCAGTATTAGTCTTTTTCTCTTCAGCTGATCAAAACCCAGTTCCTGTTCTCTTTTTTTTCCAGCAGTGCCTCATAATTTGTCATCCATTCTTAAAACTGCAATAAAAATGCTTCACTTAAAAGTCTCCAACAGCCTTCCAGGCACCAAATACACCTGTCTCTTTCAATTTTTGGCTCGTAAACCTCTCTATAGCACACTTCTGACTGTGGCTTTGATGCCACCAAACCGTCCTGTTCTGCAGGATTCGTGACAGTTGCTGGGCTGGACAGCTGAAGACACAAATACCTGCTTATGAGCAAGCATCTGACCAGGAGCCTGAATGGGGAATGACCTGCTGAAGCTGGGTGTTAGAAAATTCAATCTGAATGTGAGAGGCAGGGCCGACTGAAAATGGCCAGATTGGAGGCAGGGAAAAGCCTGAGACACGTGCGCATGACTTAGCTTGCAGGTCTGTCTGGTATCTTCCTTCTCCATGAGGTATATCCTGATCCATGCCTCCCCTCGGTGCTCAATTGTGTTGCCTGGGATTTTAGTTCCTCTTTCTAGGATGGGAACCCCTTTGATTGATGCTTTGCAGAACTCTTGCCAGACCCGTTTTCTGGGATCCAGTCTTGTTTCTGAGATCCCAGCCTACTGTCTGCAGCACCAGTGTTTGTGAGTGAAGCCTGGGTCACCTCCCTACCAAATGCCCCTATGTCACTCTGTCCCTGCACTCACTGGGACTTCTGAAACAAGGCCTAAGATGCTGACTGGGCCACCCAACTTCCCTCTTCACACTTAGACCTTGCTTCCTGTGTCCAGGTCCCTGCTCCCCTGCTGAGGGCTGGCAGCTGTTGCTGGCCTCGGCCTCCCTATTGGTTCTGTCCTTTGTTGCTTCCCAGGTGGCACTAGTGGTAAAAAACTCGCCTGCCAATGCTGGAGATGTAAGAGTTGCAGGCTCAATACCTGGGTTGGGAAGATCCCCTGGAGGAGGGTGTGGGAACCCACTCCAGTATCATTGCCTGGAGAATCCCATGGACAGAGAAGCCTAGCAGGCTACAGTCTGTGGGGCTGCAAAGAGTCAGACATGACTGACACATGCATGCATTTGTTGCTGAGCACCTAAAAGCCTTGCACTCCATGACTGTGTGGAGTTGGGACAAAACGGGGGTGAGTGGGGCTTATTAGAGTCCAGTTTTAGAAAAATTGGTTCGGATTATCTGGACAAGATCTCAGGCAGAGTGTTCCTGAGTTAGAAACCCATTAGCGATCCCTGAACCCTTTAGTACAAGGAGATGATGGGGGTGTTTTAAGTAATACAAAAAGCCTAGTTATCCAAATGGGGGCACAGGGCCAGGGCTAGACTTGTGGTTGGATGATCTGATGGTTCACTCCAGGAGGCTGGGTTGTAGCTCCAGAAATTCCTGTTGTCTGAGGTCAGAGCTGGTCACATTTATGAGAGCAAGGGCTAAGCTTCGGTAGGGATCTAAATGATTAGCTATCCAGATTGAGACCAGTAGCAGAGCTAGGAACCAGGCACAGCTTGCAGAATGCCCTGTATACACCAGGACATGTGTATATACACTTAATATAGAAATATAGCATATATGTACATATATAGTAAGCAACTCACATAGAATTTTACATATCAAACTGTTAAAGGTATAAACATTGTGACTCAATCTAAACACCCCTTCTCTCTCAGCAGGTGCTCTCTTATCCTAAAATTATTGTCCTGTAGTATTCCTGTTCTTTTTTCAGTTCCCTGAATTACTTGAGAGCTTTTTGTCCTGGGACCTGCCTGTGGTTCTTAGGAGCCCCCTTTAAAGGCAGGAGTCAACAGATGACTGACATAAGATGAAGATTTTTCTTACAGCAGCCCATGCAGTGGAAGCCCCAGTGTCCCACACTCAAATGTCTTCTTACTAGTTTTATTCTTTCCTTCCTTTTTTGGTCCTAGGTTACCTTGTCTAACCCCTGGTTACCTGAGTGATCCCTTTTCCCCTCTATGTTGCTCCCCACTATCTCTTTTCTTGTTTTTATTAGTATCCCCTATTTATTTAGGGGCAGTGGCTTATTTGTCTTGGCCTAAGCAGTGGGGCACTGCTGGGAGCTGGGTGCATAGAAAGAGTTTGTGAATCCCAAGCTTGGCCCATGAGATGAATATCAGGGCATTTGCCCAACCTGCTTCTCATAAGACACCTGACAGCATCTTTTTATTATTTCTGTTTCCTGATGCCTTTGTGGAGTTTGGGCATTTTATCTCATTGGGGTAATTGATCCGTTATCTAGTTCAAATCCCTGTATTTCCCAAGTTGATGATACAAGCCATTAAAAAAGCAGGAAGCTGGGTCTGCTACAAGAAACTGACACTGATTTCATGTTCTCTTGGACTTATCTACTTGCAAATTCTGAGTCCAAAATCACTTCCACTCTTCCTGGCTCCGGGTTTCACCTGCCTTTTTTATTTTCCTTTGAATCTGATTAAGTTGGCTATGTTATACATTCATATAGAAAAATTTCTCCTTGAAATTGGCTGATGTGGCCTGAAAGAGAATTGAACTTTTTCTCCTTCTCTCCCTTCAGCCTTCCTCCCCCTCCTCACTTTCTCCTCTCTGCCCCTCATTGCCAGGTTAGCACAGTCTTCTAAAGATATCCTGGCTATTTCTGGAAATGCTATTCTTACAAACCAAAATGGTTTGGATGCTTTAGAAGAAGTAAAAGAACTATAAAATGATTCATTGGCTCCTCTTCAGCTGTTCCCTCCTTCAGATGTGCCAGCCACTGTGTTAGGTACAGATTTGTTTATAACCCCTGAGTATAAATTAATTTCCCCTTTTCTGATTTGTATAACTTAGGGTGAAATTGTCAATGCCTCCAGCACTAACTTTTTCCATTTGGCACCCAGCAACCATTCATTGGAGCTGTAATTAATTAACAATGGCCACCACAGAGCCCTCTATTGGAAACTTGGTATCTAGGACAAGAGGTACCTGGAAAAAACCCACAATAGTACCTGTGTGGATGCAGCGCAGAGTAAAGAATTCATTTAAGTTTTCTACAGGGTGTACTTTTTATGTAACCAGATTATTCCCTCTGGTCTCTCTGAAGCTCTCTTTACTTCCCTGCTCATTTCTGTTCCTTTATATAATCCGTGAGAAATGTTTTTCTCCTGCTTTGTCAGGGCTCCTTACACACCCATCTTCGTGTCCATCTCAGCTTCCGCTCTGATCTCTCTCCCTCTTCACAGTCGTGAGCAGCACCATCCTTGCCCAGCACTGAGGTTTTGTGTCTTTCGTGGGTTTTTTCTTATCTCTGATTACTTTGTGTGCTCTCTTATTCACCTCCTGCCTTGCAACACACAAAGCCCACCAGACAAGGCTGTGCAGTGTTTCCCTGCTTACACCATGTGGGTTTGGGCTTTCTGATTCCGATTTGTTTCAAGTGTTGGAGAACAGGGCTGGTCAAATTTGCAAGGAGGCCCTGTGGACCTACCTGGTTGCTGGCTCACACGTTCCCTCCACAGGGGCCCCAGCCTAGAGTCTGTCCTCCTCTGTTTCCTTGTCCATCATCTTCCCGCTGAGACCTAGTGGCTCTGCATCTCACACCCAAGGTCCCTTGTGCTGTCCCAAATATACAAGGGGGCAGCTTCAACTCACACTGGTGCCTAGCCCTGCTCTAGGCACTGGGGATACAAAGACAAACAGACTCAGGCCTTAATCTCAAGGCGCTCCCAACCTTGTGTGTAAGAAACACACACAGACTCAGCAATCAGAATCCAGCAGTTGTGAGGGGTCATGACAGCTGCATGCATGGGGCCATGGAGCACGTAGGAACACGGATGATTTTCCAGTGGAAACATGGGAAATGAAAGTTCAAAAAGTAAGCTCTTTAGCTTTGATGCATTCCACACTTTGGTGTAAAAGTGAAAATGAAATTGGAAGCAGTGGGAAGAGAAGGAGTGGTCTCCCAGAGAATATGCTATTTGAGCATATTGACTCATTTACATGCTGAGATTAAATAGTGGGGCTTCCCTGGAAGTTCAGTGGTAAAGAATCCGCCTGCCAATGCAGGAGACACAGGTTCCATTCCTGATCTAGGAAGATCTCACATGAAGCAGAGCAACTAGTCCTGGGTGCCACAACCACTGAGCCTGTGCTCTAAAGCCTGTGAGCCGCAACTACGAAGAACACGTGCCACAGCTGCTGAAGCCTGCCCGCCTAGAGCCCGCGCTCTGCAACAAGAGGAACCACGGCCGAGAAGCCCACCTGCCACAACCAGGGAGGAGCCCTGGCTCCTCACCACTGGAGAAAGGCCTGAGCAGCAGTGAAGACACAGGACAGCCTAAATAAAATTTTTTTAAATTAAAAAGATTAAATAATGGAGTAGCACTTACAGCACTCGTAACAAACAGGAATTTCCCAGATAAATGAGGAAAGAAAGATTGTTATTATTAGAGGAAAAAACAAGTGCAAAGGCAGAGCTGGGGTCTTAGGCTGATGGTGGTATATTGGGGCGTAGAGGGCCATGTGGGTGGAGACTGATGAGGTCAGGGGGGAACGGGCGAGCCCTAGGACAGAGCTGCCTATGAGGGCTCACCCTGGGGTAGGGTGTGAGGACCCTGGTGAATCTGGGGCAGTATAGCCTCAGAGGAGCCAGAAGAAGATATATTCTAAAGTGGTATGTTTTCCAACTCTTGACTGTGTTTCACAGAAAAATGTGATACAAATATACGTGTGTAATAATGAAATTATGAATAATGAAATAACAAAATGTGAAATGTGTGTAAAAATATTTGCATGGCAAATCAATATATACACATTAAAAATTTATTCTCACACACAATTCACTCTGATATTTTCTACTTCATTCTGTTCTTTTTTTTTTTTTTTCTATTTCAGCTTAAAAAAAATGCTAGTCATGACTCTCTAAGCTTATCTCATGACCCAATGAGTTGTTATTCAAAGTTTGGAAAACCACTGGTCTAAATAAAAGGTGAGTTTAAATTACAGTCAAAGATGGCAGTATGGTCATTCAGAGGGTCAACAAGAGCAAAGAAAACCAGGAAATTATCAGGAAAGAAACAAAGTACAAATTTTAGGGTATTATTGGTGAACCAGACAAGGGTGTCAGGAAGCAGTTTTTACCGTGATAGCTGCACATCATGAGAGTGGGCTGGTTAGTCTAAATGTATGGAGCTCAGGATGATGATGAAAGACCTTATGCATAAGTTAAGGGGTTTTGCTGGAGAAGGCAATGGCAACCCATTCCAGTACTCTTGCCTGGAAACTCCCATGGATGGAGAAGCCTGGTGGGCTGCAGTCCATGGGGTCGCTGAGTCAGACATGACTGAGCGATTTCACTTTCCCTTTTCACTTTCATGCATTGGAGAAGGAAATGGCAACCCACTCCAGTGTTCTTGCCTGGAGAATCCCAGGGACGGCAGAGCCTTGAAGGCTGCCATCTATGGGGTCGCACAGAGTCGGACACGACTGACGCGACTTAGCAGCAGCAGCAGCAGCAAGGGGTTTTGGCTTCATTGTGGAGGCAATTAGAGGCACTGCAGACTTTTAAGTAGGTTCATCAGAAAGCTGTTGAACAAAACATTCCAAAGCTTAGAGATTTCCAACTTTTTTTCCCCACAAGTCTACTGTGCTGCCCTGGGCTGGGCTTGCTATGAATGTAGGCAGCTGGCAGGTAGGCTGGGGCCTGGCTCATCTAGGATGGCCTTGATCAAAACAACTCATCTTTCTCTACATGTCTTTCACCTCCCTCAGCAAGCTAGTATGGGCATGTTTTTTATGACACTAGCAGAGGTCCAAGGAAGGAGAAAATATACAAGTGTTTTTTGAAGTCTCTGCTGTGGCAAGTTTGTCATTATCCCCTTGGCAAAAGCAAATCATGTGCCTAAGTCTAGAATCAATATGGAAAGGGACTGTCCAAGGGTATGGGCAAAGAGAGTCCTGAAAGATTGGGTTGCTAATGTAATCCATCTTCACAGTAGAGAAGAAATAGGACAGATTCGTGTTTTAGAAAGACTGGCTATTTGGGATTGGAGGGAGGTGAGGCTGGAGGTAGGGAGGCTAGGTGGGAGGATGTTTTAGTGATCCAGATGAGAGATGATAAGGGTTCAAATTAAGGGGCTAGGCTGTGGAGAAAGGGAATCCTGGAGTTCTAGGGAGTCTTCCCTCTTGAGTTCAGAACCAATTGAGAAATGGACACATGGGTCAAACAGAGGCAGCCCATCAGAGAATACGGCTTTACATCTGCTGCCAGAAGAGCTTTCTCAAATTCTCTGGGCCCTGCTAGCCTCCCTCCCCTAGGCTAGACTGTGGGATGACTCCTCCCAGGGCAAGTCAGGGTCTGAAGAGTAGATATAGAAATAGGTTCGTTGGAAGGACTGATGCTGAAGCTGAAACTCCAATATTTCGGCCCCCTCATGCGAAGAGTTGACTCATCGGAAAAGACTCTGATGCTGGGAAGGATTGGGGGCGGGAGGAGAAGGGGACGACAGAGAATGAGATAGCTGGATGGCATCACCGACTCGATGGACATGAGTTTGAGTGAACTCCGGGAGTTGGTGATGGACAGGGAGGCCTGGTGTGCTGTGATTCATGGGGTTGCAAAGAGTCGGACACGACTGAGCGACTGAACTGATTGACTGACTCAATGGTCTAAGGAAAGAAGAAATGGAAAAGAGGATGAAATCTTTCAGTCTTTAACAGACTGGATCTACTCAATCAAGAGATTCAGCTGCCAGCTAAGAATGAGTAAAGAGTAAAGAGAAAGGCCAAGAATGGTATCTAGGACAGGGGTCAAGATTTTCCTGTAAAAGGGCCAGAGAGTAAATAGTTTACACTTTGCAAGCTATTTGGTCTCTGTTGCGGCTACTCAATTCCGCCATGGTACTGTGCAAGCAGCCATGGGCAATACATAAATGAATGAATACGGCTGCATTCCAATAAAACTTTATTTATAGACACTGAAATTTGAATTTCCAAGTGTAACAAAACATTCTTTTGATTTATGTTTCACTATTTAAAAAACACTAAGAACCATTCTTAGCTCACGGCTATACAAAAACAGGCAGTGGGCTGGATTTGGTCTGCAAGGACTTGCCAAGTGGAAGTCCCTCCACAAGAAAATATGAAGTCGGGAGACGAGAGTTCCTCCTTGTGTGAGTCAGGGTCTCTGCAGGCAATATATTCAAACTCTGTCCTTGGGGAAAACTTAACAATGGGATTCTTACCAAGGTATGGGCAGGGTTCAGGGAAACTAACAAGAGACAATGTAGTACCCTGGGGATGGCGACATTGCGGATGTCTAGTTTTTTCCCACCTGAGGCCTGATTTGGCAAGGGAAGGAGTCTCTCTTAGATCCAGAGAGAAGAGCCATCCTGGAGAAGCCTGCCCCACAGAAGCATAGCCTTTCAGAAGCTGTGGTGACCTGGCAGGGAGGCAACCCAGGATACATATCAGTATTCTGACTTCACACACTTTGTCTTTCGATCCACACTTGGTGGTTCCTGTTAGCCAAACATAACTAGAAACCAGAGGGCAAAGGAGCCTACTGATGTCCAGACAGGTGAGCCTCCCAGGTGAAGCAGGAGGTGTGGTAGGGTAGAGAGTGGATCTGGGACAACTGGACAACTTCCAGCACATCCCCTAACAGGAACCAACTAGAGAGACGGTAAGAAGAGAAGGGTAGCAGGACTATTCCGTTCTCTTAGGAACCTGAGCTTCTCATCCATAAAATGAGAAGCTAAGGGTAAGTGGTCTTTAAGAGCCAAGTCTAACATTTTTTGGTCTATGACAATGTTCCTGACATTCTCCAGGTCTAGAAAAGGAAGGTCTTTCTTTCTTGATTCCTGGCTGCATTCTGATTCCCAGCAGCCTTCACTTTCTTCTAATGCCCTCACTCCAGGATTAGGTACTGGTGTGACCACCACACAATGAGAGTTGTTTCTTAGGCCAGTGTTGCTGCTACCTCGTAGGAATTGACTTCTATGATGAGAAGTTCAAGTCAAGTCAGAGGGCGAGGGTGAGGGGGCCGGGAGATGGGAAAGGAAGACGGTCCATTGACCTTTACTAGTGTCTCTTCTGTGTAAGACACAGTGCATGTGGTATTAATCTGTTCCAAAACCATGTGAGGTAGTTTTTAATGATCCCCAATTTGCTAGTGAGGAAACAGAATTTCAGAGAGGTTAACTACCTGAACTGCCCCAAGGCTACACTGTGAGTGGGGGCAGAGCTGGTTTTTAAATCTAATGCTCCTTCGTTCATACAATGGTGTTCTGGTCAGAAGAGCCTTTGGGGTTCCCAGCTCTCACCAAAAACCTTTCCAGTGAAACTGCTCTTTGCTGGACTTGTGTCCTAACCCAGAATGGTCAGAGAATGGCAGAATTTTCAAACTACCAAATGTCTACTAATAAAACAAGAGAGTTGAGTTACTCTCATGGCTAGTTTCGGCCCCCAGATGCCCCTTCCTTTCCAAGCGTTAGCCTTTTCTTCTTCAGGAATGATGAACAAAGATTCCCAAGGACATGGGGTTTCTCCTTTCTTGTTTTGTGCCTCTTTATAGCACGTTTTTAAAAAACTGATATGAAATTCACATAACATAAAAATTTACCATTTTAGGGACTTTCCTTGTGGTCCAGTGGTTAAGACTCTGCTTTCACTGCAGGGGGCGTGGGTTCCATTCCTGATCCAGGAAGATTCCATATGCCATGGAGCAATTAAAGCCCATGAGCTGTGACTAATGAAGCCTGCATGCCCTAGCGGAGAAGGCAATGGCAAGCCACTCCAGTACTCTTGCCTAGAAAATCCCATGGACAGAGGAGCCTGGTGGGCTGAAGTCCATGGGGTCGCTACTAGTCGGACATGACCGAGTGACTTCTCTTTCACTTTTCACTTTCACGCATTGGAGAAGGCAATGGCTACCCACTCCAGTGTTCTTGCCTGGAGAATCCCAGGGACGGCGGAGCCTGGTGGGCTACCGTCTGTGGGGTTGCACAGAGTTGGACATGACTGAAGTGACTTAGCAGTAGCAGAAGCATGCCCTAGAGCCTGTGCTCCACAAGAGAAGCCACCACAATGAGAAACACTCGTGCTACAACTAGAGAACAGCCCCCACCTGCCGCAAGTAGAGAAAGTCCACACAAGGCAATGAAGACTCAGCACAACCAAAAATAAATAAAATTTTAAGTGTACAATCGGTGATATTTATTAATATGACATTTGCAAAGTAGCACAACCATCAACTCTATCAAGTTACAAACGTACAGTACATTTTGCCTCATATTTGGTAGATGTTTAGCTACCACATCAGAGGGTTCATTTCTTGAGGCCCAGGACTGTGTCTATTTCATCTACACATTCTGAGAGTATCTTGTATTCCACGTCCTGTAAATTCTAGTTAAATGGAATTCCAGATGCCCTCTTCCCCATTTCTTCTTCAGAAGAGCACTTTAAAGGCTGGATTTGGCATCAGAGTCTAGACCTTCTTGCCATGTACCTTCATTATGTCACTGAGTCTAAACAGCAGGCTTCATGGTGAAAAAGACTCTCTGTCCTATATTCTTTGAGGACATCCTTTTCATCCTTTTTCATCTGACTGCATTGCCCATGTGGGTATTAATTTGCATTGAGCTGTGGTTAAAATTTAAATGTGTCTCCAAATTCATAGTCTGTTTCTTAGCAAACAACCATAAATCTGAATATTGGAACTCATTAAATAATTAATTTTTCTAGGATGTCTTCTACTTTGGAGAAACAGCAAACTTTATAAGTACACAAATATGAACTGAGATCTTGGAAATTGAAGTAGATGATATGTATACATCTTCAGTATGGAATTAGAAGAAAAACTAGTGCATTTTGTTTTT
This sequence comes from Moschus berezovskii, assembly GCF_049115385.1. NCBI lineage: Eukaryota > Metazoa > Chordata > Mammalia > Artiodactyla > Moschidae > Moschus > Moschus berezovskii. The sequence continues at coordinate 92,746,311 of NC_142463.1, read as the reverse complement.
TAAATTGCAGTTTATTAGTCAAGAGGATAGCTTTGAAAAAAGAAGACCCTAACCTATTTGTGTTTTCTACAAATGATTAAATAGAAAGTAAATCTTTCAGTTACTGTTACAGAATATTTGGTCTCTAGAAATAGCTATAAATTAGACCCATTCACCATCAGAAAGCTCTGAGTTTTCTGCATTATAATTCTATACAATTTACATGCTATGCAAATCATGCTCCACTGAATACCATCTAATACATTTATTCTTCTTCAAAATTAGTTAAACACTGCCTTCCCTTCCATTACATCAATCCCCCTGCAAAGACAGATGTAAGAGCTCTTGTCTGACACGTGCTATTGCTTCTTTGCTCCTCTTTGCCCAAAAAAATATACCACTGGACGATGGCAAAACATCTGGGGCCTCATTTTGCAAAAATCTAATTTAACATCTGGATGAAGCTCAAGGTATGTTGGAGGAAAGATTAAACAATAGAAGCCAAGTTGCCTGGGGCTGGAGGTGGGGATTTGGGAACAGAGCACAGAAGTAGAAGGACTAAATTTACTTATATTGCTGTGATTTTTTTCTCAATGTGTATAGGGAAATTGACTTAATTCTAGAATAGCACTCCTCACCCCCTTATCTCATCACAATCATCTAAAAATAATCATATTATTAGAATAACTCCATTACTAGGATGTATTGGAGGGCAGTCACTCTGAATCCCCAGGCTTCAATTATGCTATTTGATGGGAAGGAACTGGCATAAACAGAGGATTGTTTATGCCTTAAACCGAGGTATGCTAGGCTTAGCAGCTACGTCACTGAGAAACATAAGGGATAACACCATAGAACTGGGTCACCTGGGAAATGGGTTTGATTTCTCTCAAGCAGAATTCAGTTGAAGCAGTCTGAAAGTGCTCTCTGCAGGAATAATTTAACTGGGAAAGGGTCCCAGAGCTTAATTAGGAAGCAATCAACCCCATCATCAACAAATCTTATGCTGTGAGAACTAAGGAAGCCACCTCCCTCCCACTCACTCTCCCAATTCCCTGTGGATGGCTTTGAAGTCCAGGGCAAGGAAATTGTTCCAAAAAGGACAGCAGACAACAACAGGACTTTACGTTTGGATCGATGGGCCTGGGAGAGATATCATTTCATGGGCTCCATTTATCTGTCCCATGTGATGGAACAAGTAACATCACCTCGTGTATTGCTGAGGCTCCATAGACAGACAGGGCTCAAGTCCCTTCTCTTTTAGCTGTGTGAGCTTGGGTAAGTTAAGCTTTCTAAACCTCAGATCCCTCTTTTTGTAAAGTGGAGATAAGATTACTACCCAACTCACCAAGTTATTCAAGGCTTAGAGAAAAGAAACCCATACACAGTGGCTGAGAATAAGCACTCAGGAAATGCTAGTTACTCTTAAGACTGTCAGAGCTGCCTTACTGTCTCCTACTTGTCAGGACTGGAAAGACCAACCCGATTTATTTAACCCAATAAAGGCCTCACCTTCCCCTCTAGCAGGAGTCCTTTGGAAGGGCCCTAAACGCAGTTGACAGGCCTCATGTACAGGCCTAGGCTCATTTTTGAAGTATGCTTGGTTTTACCTTTGGGATAATGCTTCAGTACACTGGCCATGCTTTTCCAGGGCTAATTGATCTGTAAGAGGCTTATATTACTGCTCTGTAGCTATAAATCTCTGACAGATTTTCTTCCTGGTAATGGGTTTGACTTGACACCTTCCCAGGTAAATCTCATTTTTCAGTTAAAGAAATGATGTTTACCTTGTGTGAAAGACCTTTACAGTCATGGCCCTCAGTGGCTCTCACCTCCCTAAACTCACAGCTTTGGGCAGTGCCTGCCCATAACATATGACTTGCTTTGGCTAAAGGGAATTGGCAAATTTGATTCAAGCTGATGATTGAAGCAGGCTGGACATTAGGCCTGACTCTCTTGGCTTTTGTGTTTAAAAAAAATTGGGGGGCGGGGGGGCACCCCCTGCAGCATGCGGGATCTTAGTTCCCCAACCAGGGATTGAACTCATGTCCCCAGCAGTGGAAGCACAGAGTCTTAACTGCTGGACCATTGAGGAATTTCCTGACTCTTGCTTATTCCTGGGACTCTTTTGGCACCATGTGAAGGAATTCAAGTTAGCCTACTGGAGATAAGGATTTAGCTGAAGACCAGCACCAACCTCCATACATAAGAGTGAGGCCATCTTAGATTACCATCAGGTCCCACCTGAGTTGTCAGATAACCACAGCCCCATGCATGACCCTGGGCAAAACAAAGCCCAGAAGAGACCCGCTGAGTTCAGCCCTAATCGTTGACCTACTGAATAATAAGGAAAGAAAATAGTGGTTGTTTTAAGCCACTAGGTGCTGGGTAGGTTTGCCAAAGCAATAGATAACTGATAAAACCGAAATTAAAATTTATAAATACAGTGGCAGACATTTTCAGCCTCTTCAATGTGTTTCCAGCAAAGCAAGGTAGAATAAACAGCATTTTACTGCTTGATAAAAGATTGAGATTCACTGTAGCAAGTCCAGAACGCCCATTTATTCATTTTAGTTGATGCTAGATAAACAAGAATAAAAGTGGAGTCTGCGTGACTTTCAGTGTGATGATGAAACCTGCACCTCAGCAGAGTGAGAATTTCTGAGTGGCAGAGAGTGGAGAGAGCTTTTCTGGCAACAAGGACACACCAGGCTCCTGGGAACAGCTCCCTGACATCACACTGTGAGTGTGCAGGACACCGTGCCCCTGATGGCTAACATGTATGATCACACAGGCACTTTCAGCAGTTTCTGAAGAACACGGACTTTCACCTGGCAAATTAATGTAACCAAGTGGCTGAGTAGAATCTGGGGGACACAGTTGAGGAATACAGCTGCATCACCTCTACTTATGATGAGGCAGTAAAGGGGGGATTTACTCGAAGAGAGTCTAAAGGACTCAAAATAATGATGAGAAACAAAAGAAATAGATGTTTTCTGAGCAGAGAGAGCCTACAAAAGTCTCTGCCTTCCATGTGGTTCTGGCTCAACGGGTCAAAAAATAAACAACGGTCAATACTCAGCAACTTCCCCAAACAAAAAAGCAGGCAGAATGGGAAGGGAGTTGTATTCTTAGGTTAAAGTGAAAGTGAAGTCGCTCAGTCGTGTCCGACTCTTTGCGAGCCCATGGACTGTAGCCTACTGGGCTCCTTCGTCCATGGGATTTTCCAGGCAAAGGGACTGGAGTGGGATTGTCAAGACTGTGGGTGGGGGAGGTGGCAACATAAATAAAATGTTTAGGATTCAGTAGGGAAGCCAAGACTCTATAACATCCCCACAGAGAACAGAATGAAATATTTGTTAAACACTTTGTTCTGAAGAAGACACCAAGGGGAACTGAGTTGATGTTGGTGGAAACAGAGGGGAATGGAAAGGTAGAGAAGAGACGCAAATGGGGAAAACACTTCATTTAACTTTCTTCAAACAATCACTAATTATCCTTTTTTTTTTTTTTCTATTGGGACACCTCCTTGAAGTAAGGAGAGATTTTTACCTGGAGGGATTCAAAGGTTATTTTTAAAACTTAATTTTAACACTACAAAGTTAGCAAGGCCATTTATTGTGTCCCAGTCCCAGTTCACTAGCCTTTTATGTCATCCTACTTCAGCTCTGCACTGAGGCAGCCACCTCCCTACTCCCTCCCTCTGCCCTCAACTCCCCACAGCCCATATCCTTGAGTAAAATGCTCCCACACTGGCTCCCAGGTTGGAAACGTGACTGAGGTTAAGCCACAGGCACATTCTAGTCACCAAGGATGAACACATGATCCTACCAGAGCCATTGAGATGCCTGGGCTTGAAACATGTGCTCTGTTTTGTAGGAAGCTGAGGGTTGCAGCTGCTGCTTCCTATCCTGTGCAGAGGAGGAAGACGGCTATATCATATGGACCATTGCTTGAGATGTGAATCCAGCCACCTCCAAACCTATGCTTACCCCTCAGGATGTTTCTTTTATAGAAGCCGATATATCCCATTTTTGCTTAAGTCCATTTGGATCAGATTTTCTGTCCCTTGCAACCAAGAGAGTACTAATGACACATCCCTAATCAGATTTTTCATCTACAGGATGGGGGAAGTCTGCTGGAACATAATATCTATCTGTGGCCTATAATTCTGATTTTAAGAGCATAATGGGGGAGTAGAAGCCTTCTAATATTCTGAAGCAAAACAGGTCTTTCCAGATAAACTGCTTTCCATGCTTATAATCAATTCAATAAAATGTATTGAGTGCCCACTAGAAGTACATATTATCTCTTCCTTTCCGCATCACTGTGGATAGTAAATGTGTATAATCACTTTGAATGCCATTTATATCATGGGTCAAAATGTGCCCTTGAGCATGATGCTATTGGTACAGTGATTTGAATCTAGTAGGAAAAAAAGCAATTAAAGTGAGAAAGTGTATTATCACCTTTTAAATAGCTTTTGTTGAACCTGTGTGAATGTAGCCGATACCTTTATAAATATTGCCCAGTACTGTGTGTTTTAACTAGAGCTCCGCAACCATAAAATATTCTTGTCTTGCAAATTTTCTATTAACTTTAACATACCGGGAATGCTTAGCAGCAATAAAATACTGAAAATGCCAAGGAAATGAATGGCTTTGTGCTGTACTACTGAAACATGTCCACTGATGTTTAAAATCCCACATCCCAGGACATCACTCATCTCTGCTGACGCAAGCTGAAAGGCCTGGATCTCTGAGGTGGCTCAGGCCGTTTCTCAAGTCTCTCCCGGTTGGGCATGTTGTTTTTTCTCTCTCTTTCCCTTCCTTTCTCCCTCCCTCCATCTTTCTCCCCTACCTTACTCCCAGTTTCCTGGGATTAATTGAGAATGTTACTCATAAGAGATCAAAAAAGGTTTATACATATGGAACAGGTTATAATTTGTCAGGATATACTTCATATTTCTTAGGGGAAAAAAACCCCAAATGTACTAAATACCCATGTCTCATTTTAAATATTCATGTGAAATCTACATTTATCGCCCTTGAAATCCACAGTTTTCAGTGTCCTTGAGGCAGACCTCACAGGCCCTGTGCGACATTCATGCGGTCGTACATCAATGTCATATCTGAGCATGGCTGTCTGAGGCCTCCCGCTTCCTGCTGTCCTGAGGGTGACGGTCTGTCAGGGAAGGCCGGGCGACAGTGCCAACCAGGCCACACACTGACCTACTTGAGGACCCTCAGCATGTCTTTTGTGCCATCTCACATCACCAGAAGCACTGGTGCATACTGCCTTCTTTGTTGCTGAGAATAAGGGCATGGTCTTACACGGAGAGATTTAATCCACTCGTGGTGGCTTTATGCCTACATTGTACGGTCTTCACTTCATTTCTCCACAAACATGTGATAAGCACTCTCTGGGCGCCAGGCACTGAGAGGCGCCAGAAATATTTACCTGCTGCTCAGCCTCACCTTTAACTTAAAACACTCACCGTTATCTCATTCCCGCCCCACCTGAACGTAGAGGAACAACAGCCAGAAGGACTCACCTCTCAATTCTCCACCTGCCCTAGTCCCTGGAGGGAAAAACCTCCGCCAGGAGTCTTCCTAACTTTCTCGCCACAGCCAATCGTCTATCAAGTCCCACCATTCCTCCTCCTCCTTCCCATACCTCAGATTGACAAACCTTACCACCCCCGTGAATCTGGCCTAGGCTCAGGCCCCCAGAATCTTTCCTGGAGACTCTCCGGAATCTCCCGACGCAGTTTATTCACAGGCCACTGCCAGAGCTAATCTCAAATTCAAATCTGACCGAGTTGTTTTCTTGCTTGCAAACCTCCATGGCCCCCTCCCTGCCTGTAGGATCCATGCCCATCTTCCCTCCACGACCAAGGCCTTCTAATCTGGGCGCCGCTCACTTCTGCAGCCTCGTCCCTGGTCCTTTCCCACGTGCTTTGCTCTCTCACCGCACCGGGCCTCGCACCTACAGTACCTGTCTCAGGTGCTGTGAACATGATGTTCTCTGCTCCTCAGGCAGCTTTCTCTGCCTCTTGGCTTCGAGAGCTCCCCTTTGCTATTCATCCTTCAAGGGTCAACTTGGGGTCACCTTGGGAGGCCACCCCTGGTTTCGCCAGGGAGTTGCTAGTTGCTAGTGTCCTTCTCTGTTCTCCCCTAACCCTTTACTCCAGCTCCTTTCATACGAGCCATGATGGTGTGTTTACATGTCTGGACTGTCAGCTTGTGAGCTCCCAATGTGTCTTTTCCTCTCAGTTTTCCCAGTAAGCAGTACAGCGCTTGGCGTGCAGTAGGTGCCCATTTGGTGCTGTGTGGGAGGCCTTGTGGCAGAAAGAGAAGAGGAACTCAAAAGCCTCCTGATGAAAGTGAAAGAGGAGAGTGAAAAGGTTGGCTTGAAGCTCAACATTCAGAAAACAAAGATCATGGCATCTGGTCCCATCACTTCATGGGAAATAGATGGAAAAACAGTGGAAACAGTGTCAGACTTTATTTTTTGGGGCTCCAAAATCACTGCAGATGCTGATTGCAGCCATGAAATTAAAAGACGCTTGCTCCTTGGAAGGAAAGTTATGACCAACCTTGATAGTATATTAAAAAGCAGAGACATTACTTTGCCAACCAAGGTCCGTCTAGTCAAGGCAATGGTTTTTCCCGTGATCATGTATGGATGTGAGAATTGGACTGTGAAGAAAGCTGATTGCCGAAGAATCGATGCTTTTGAACTGTGGTGCTGGAGAAGACTCTTGAGAGTCCCTTATACTGCAAGGAGATCCAACCAGTCCATTCTAAGGGAGATCAATCCTGGATGTTCATTGGAGGGACTGATGCTAAAGCTGAAACTGCAATACTTTGGCCACCTCATGCGATGAGTTGACTCACTGGAAAAGACTCTGATGCTGGGAAAGGTTGGGGGCGGGAGGAGAAGGGGACGACGGAGAATGAGATGGCTGGATGGCATCACCGACTCGATGGACATGAGTTTGAGTGAACTCCGGGAGTTGGTGATGGACAGGGAGGCCTGGCGTGCTGTGATTCATGGGGTCGCGGAGAGTCGGACACGACTGAGCGACTGAACTGAACTGAACTGAACTGGGAGGCAGAGAAATACAAAGCATGCTTCATATCCCTGCTATCCTCCTATCAGAAAGGTGCGATAAGGACTTCCCTGGTGGCACAGTAGATAAGAAGCCACCCAGTCCATTGGGTTGCAAAGAATTGGACACAACTGAAGCGGCTTCGCATGCACACCAGTGCAGTGGACATGGGTTCAATCCCTGGTCTGGGAGGATTCCACGTGCCGCCGAGCAACTAGGCCTGTGTGTTGCGACTAATGAGCCTGTGTGCTGCAACTACTGAAGCCCAAGCACTTAGAGCCTGTGCTCCACAGCAAGTGAAGCCACCACAGTGAGAAGCCTCCACACCGCAACTGGAGAGTAGCCCTGCTCACCTCAACTAGAGAAAGCCCGTGCAAAGCAACAAAAACCCAGCACAGCCAAAAATAAATAAATTTTAAAAAGAAAAAAGTGCGATCAGATACACACATTATTTGTGACAAATTAATGAGTGACGTGTGGTAATAATCAGAGGCCAGTATGGATACTTTCACGGATTTGGGAGAAGAGAGGTGAGAGTCAAGGAAGAATTTGATTTAGACCTTGGAGAGTTGTCCTTCAGTCGGTAGAGAGGAGGAAGAGTACGGACATAAAGGAGAACAGGAAGATGGTGAGCTCAGGTGCAAAGGCAAGAAAACACAGGGCGTGCTCGGGGCTGGAAGGGGTGGGAGTTCGTAGGGCCAGGCTGTGAATGTGTAAAGCCATGTCAGGCTTCAGAACATGGACTTTCCCCCACAGGCAGCTGAAAGTTTTTGAGTAAGGGAGGAACTGTTGAAGATGACATTTTAGGAATAATCAGCAGGATAGGCTCAGATTAGACAAGTTAGGAGGCTATTACACAGTCGAGGTTTGAGGGAATTGGAAAGAAAGGGTAGGGAACTACCTTGAGGATGAAACTGAATGGCCAGGGTGGTTCCTCAGGTAGAAAGGAAGACACAGATGACCCAGAGATTTTAAGTCAGGGAGGAAAAAATGGTAACCCTGACAAATAAAAAAGTTAATGGAAATACTGTAGCTTGAGAGATGATAGTGAACTTTGTTTGAGACTGGCTACATTTGAGAGAACTGCACAGTATATGAAAAGAGATGTCTAGCCAGCCGGGTGTGCATCGCGGTTGCTCCAGGTACTAGATGGGTGGTTTTAGGCTCAGTTTCCTCATCTGAAAAGGGACATAAGTGTAGTACTTATCTCACAGGGCTGTTGCGAGGATAAATGAGACAATGTACGTAAAAGCATCCCTCAACGCGTAACGTCTGGCATGTGGTAAGGGCTCAGTAAATATTGGCCATTATCATTGATAACTAAAATTGATAAAATTTCTTTAGAGTGCAGAAAATATTTTTATTCTATTTTCCTAAAAACTATGTAAGGTAAGGATTATTATGATTATCCCATCTTGGAGTGAGGAAACCATAGCTCAGCAAGATTAACTTAACTAGTAGCATTATTGCTGTTCAGTCGCTAAGTCGTGTCTGACTCATTGTGACCCCATGGACTGCAGCACACCAGGCTTCCCTATCCTTCACCGTTTCCCTGAGTTTGCTCAATCTCATGTCCATTGAGTTGGTGATGCCATCCAACCATCTCATCTTCCATTGCCCCCTTTTCCTCCTGCCCTCTTTTCCAATGAGTTGTCGACCCTTCGTATCAGGTGGCCAAAGTATTGAAGCTTCAGCTTCAGCATCAGTCCTTCCAGTGAATATTCAGGATTGTTTTCCTTTAGGATTGACTGGTTTGATCTCCTTGCAGACCAAGGGACTCTCAAGAGTCTACTCCAGCAACACAATTCAAAAGCATCAATTTTTTACTAGTCGGCCTTCTTTAACTAGTAGGTAGCAGAGTCCAAACTCATACTGAAGTTTTCTATGTCCATGCCTGTGCTATTCTACTGAACTTGCCGACTGTGATTTAGATAGTGGGTGGGGGTCGGAGGGGAGAGGAAAGGGGGCCAGTCACACAATCTCCAAGTACCACTCAATTTTAGGACTGGGTTGGTTTTTTTGTTGTTAATTTATTTTAATTGGAGGCTAATTACTTCACAATATTGTGGTGGTTTTTGCCATACATTGACATGAGTCAGCCATGGGTGTATATGTGTCTGGACTGGGCTTTGATATAAGGGTCTTATTGCCACAATGATGATCCCACTTGAAGTATACCAAAGCTATCAAGTTCAGTGAATAATAAATTTTTAGAGAAGCATGTTCTTAAAGGTTATTTAGTCTCTGCCAAGTGTTTGTTTGACTTGGGTATTCCAATGCCCATCTTACTCCCATCAACCTTCCAAGGCTTGGGTATACATTCAGAAATAAGTCTTCTCCTTTAATTTAGAACATAGAATGCTAATAACAGTCTGATACCTGTCAGCAAGAATTTCACTTGGCTGGAACAGCCACCTATAAATCTCACATTTCAGGTAATTCCTCCACCATTAAAAAGATTGAGAAATTGTGTTGAAGATGAAATTGACAACGAGTTTCTGCCTGGTAGCTGTGTACTCTTGCCTAGAAAATCCCATGGATGGAGGAGCCTGGTGGGCTGTAGTCCGTGGGGTCGCTGAGAGTGGGAAACGACTGAGCGACTTCACTTTCACTTTTCACTTTCACACATTGGAGAAGGACATGGCAACCCACTCCAGTGTTCTTGCCTGGAGAATCCCAGGGACGGGGGAGCCTGGTGGGCTTCCGTCTATGGGGTCACATAGAGTTGGACACGACTGAAGTGACTTAGCAGCAGCAGCAGCAGCTGTGAAAATGGTAATGGCTGACCCCTTTCTGTCTTTGAATTACTGCTTAGCTTTCTGTCTGAACATATGGAAAGAAGAATTCTTTGGGGATGTTGCCAGATAAAACTGACTTACCTTGGATTCCTGAACGGATGGTATGTCTAAGAATAGACTCCTTGGGGAGATGCAATAGAGCAGAGTGGAACCATAAGAAATGGGCATTTCGTTCACTTTTTCTAATAACTCTTTTGATTTAAGAAGCGAATAAAGTCATGGCATAATGCCTTACAGAATAAACAGTGAAGAGTCCTGGAGAAATGATAGGCACTTTTGAGAAAGTTCTATTATTAAAACAATGTGAGGCTTGGGATGGCCAAATCACATTCTTTCATCACGGTATCCAGGTAGGAGGCTGGTCTGTTGGTTTTATGAAAGGTAGAGACAGGAAATTTCAAATTCTAACCCTACATCCTACTTTGGAATGCTGATTTCATCATGACCAAGGGCATTTTTAAAATTATTTCTTTCCCTCTTTTCCCACATCTATAAAAAGGAGTTAATCAAGGGTGTTGCTGAGGTTTAATTAGTTAATACTGTAAAGTGCTTTGAAGATAAAATGAAGATTATAACTATCCACGGTTAAGTCCTCTTTTAAAATATGTGGGGTTGACATATACAAATCATATTGTTCCCAAGTAGCTTGGGGCAAATGAAGGTGGTTTAGCATTGACAGGTAACTTTCCCTGACATTATTTAGAAATTGTAGTTGGGGGCATGAGGGTGGGATAATAGGACCATCTTCTTGGGATTTTCAGAATTTTGTTGAGAAGAGGAAAAGGAAATAGTTTGTCTTCATCATTGAAACAGGGAAATAAAAAGAGAAATTTTAAAAATTAAAATGGATTTTGAATTTGTTATTGCTACATGTAGAACAAAAGGTGGTTTTTGGCTCTGAAAATCTTATTTCTGTTAAAATTTCACTTCATCTCTCCTACAAAATAAAAATGTATTTTGCAACCAGATAAAAAAGAAATAGAAATGGATAGAAGTGTCTGTACTAAGTCTCCACTCCCCTTGACTCCTCCCCTGTAGGAGAATCTGGTCATGAACTCAAAGTGAGCCCAGGTTTGCCTCAACACTTCCAGCTATGTGATATTGAGCAGGTCACTTTATTTCTTAGAACCTTAGCTTCTTCCTCTGTAAAATGGGATCATTTGTTCCTCCTGGGGTGCCTGGTAGCTGAAATCATTGGTATTAGGTACCTGGCTTATAGTTCCTCTCTGACATTTTACAGTGACTTTCATCCTATTTCTCTTCCTTTTTTCAGCCCAGACTGTCTTTCTCAGTAGTTTCTGAAACACCAACATGGTGGATTACTATGTTCACTTCAGAGCTGGTGGTGGTGTTCTACTTACTTTCCATATTTTCGTGAAAGAATCCTGAGTGCTCATTTCCACTATGGAACAGCATTCCAGGAGAGGAGACTCTGTTTTCAGCCAAGTTTATTTCAAGAGGAAACTCAAGTCAAAAAAAATTTTTAAAGACCCTAGATTATTTTTTAAATCCCTGATCTCAGTGCAGCTGTCTTTCTATTCTACTTTCTATTCCACTGCCTTACAACTGATATCCTGATATTAAATTCCTGAGAATGAAAGCTCTCTG